>NC_053156.1:282030101-282150101 GCF_016835505.1 Polypterus senegalus
GGAATATAAGGTGTCAGACATTCCGATATATAAGATGGCGAGATTATTTAAGGCTTTATAAACCATAAGCAGAATTTTAAAGTCAATTCTGAATGACACAGGTAACCAGTGTAGTGACATTAAAACTGGAGAAATGTGTTCGGATTTTCTTTTCCTAGTTAGGATTCTAGCAGCTGCATTCTGCACTCGTTGCAAATGATTTATATCTTTTTTGGGTAGTCCAGAGAGGAGTGCGTTACAGTAATCTAGTCGACTGAAAACAAACGCGTGAATTAATTTCTCAGCATCTTTCAGTGGTATAAGCGGTCTAACTTTACTTATGTTTCTTAAGTGAAAAAATGCTGTCCTAGTGGTCTGATTAATATGTGATTTAAAATTCAGATTACAGTCGACAATCACCCCAAAGCTTTTTACCTCCGTCCTGACTTTTAATCCTAATGTATCCAGTTTATTTCTAATAGCCTCATTGTATCCATTATTGCTGATCACGAAAATTTCAGTTGACGTTCCTGGCCATTTTGGAGGCCTCAAACCACTGTGGTCATTTTGAGTGAGTGAATCACTACTGCACTGAAGTAGGAGAGTAAATCAAAAAGTAAATGCAATTTGAAAATGACTCTGTAAGTGTAATGAATAGAAGCTGACGTAATACAACGCTTTCACGCTGGCTTATGGGTAGTTTGAACAAACGCAGCACAACACTCTGCTGTTAGTGTAGTTGAAGCCAAAATCAAATGACCATTGTGGAATTGCACCTTTGCTGTCGATTTCTTTGGGCAGATAGAGTGAGACCTGCTGAAATTCAGGGAAGAATGTTGCCTTGTACAGATCAGTAAGTTTTTCGGTAGCAATCTTGTACGAACTTTGCTGTTGTACACCAAATCATGATGCACTATGGTGTCTGCAGATCCGTCACTGATATCCAAATGTGCAGAAACAGCAGACAACGTAATCCATCGGTTTTCTTTGATGAAGGCAATCACCATGTTAAGGGTACGTTTGTGTGCACAGCATTGATGGTCGACAAGATTGAGCTTTGTCGGTTACGCTTGTACTTCATGCTTTTAAATCTTTCTACCCATTCAGAAACTTTTTGTTGAGTCTTGCAGTTTTCATTTCCATATTGAGCCAACACCCTTTGGTGAATCTCAGCAGGTTTCACTCAACCTGCCCAAAGAAATCTCACTACAGCGCATTGTTCAACACTAGTGAAATCAAACAGCAGGGCATCCATGCTCATTCAACCTTGGCTTCAACTAGACTCATGGCAGAGTTATGTACAAACTACCCATAAGCCATTGTGAATGTCTTGCATTGCATCAGTTTCTATCTGTTGTGGTTACCACGTCATTTTTAAACTGCCTTTTTGATTTACCACTATAATTCCTTTATGTTTTTTTTAGTTTTGTCCTATAAGATTTGATGTAGTGGGTCTCATTGACAGCTGTAGTATTGGCTTTTATTCTAACATCACAGGTGGCTGCAGAGGACTTTGATCAGGAAAACCTACTGCAGCCCACTACTGTGATGTGAGCGAGAGACGTAAATCTAAACGATTTTACCGATGTAATACGGATTAAATGCTTTACGCAGCAGCAGAAAAGATCATATGTGAACAAAGAATTAGGAACGAGGCTTTAGGGAGCAGTATTCCTTGTTTTCCACTGTAACGGCCAACCAAAGGCCTATGGGCATATCAATAGGCCTCACACAAGTGAAAGACAGAGAGGGAGACAAAACACAGGAAGAAAATAAACCAGCTAACAAAAATAGACTCCATTTATTGTCAGTCAATCAGTTTCCAACCCGCTATATCCTAACACAGGGTCACGGGGGTTTGCTAGAGGCAATCCCAGCCAGCACAGGGCACAAGGCAGGAAACAAACCCCGGGCAGGGCACACACCCGCACACCAAGCGAAAATTTAGGAACTCCAATACACCTAACCTGCATGTCTTTGGACTGTGGGAGGAAACCCACGCAGACACTGGGAGAACATGCAAACTCCACGCAGGGAGGACCCGGGAAGCAAACCCGGGCCTCCTAACTACGAGGCAGCAGCACTACCCACTGTGCCACCGTGCCGCCCATTAAGTAAAATCAATGAAATAGAATATAAAGGTAAATATATCAGCCTCTTAAACAATACACAATTCACAGTATTAGGAAAAAATACATTTGCTAAAACTGAACAAAGATGTCGGGGCTCCCTCATAACACGATGCAACAGTTCTGTTGGTTCTTAACAGAATATGAAATACTTTATGAAAATGTATACATAAAATTAATTTTTTAAAGGCTGAATCAACTTAATACTACTGTCGGTCAGTCAGTCATCTTCCAACCCACTATATCCTAACTACAGGGTCACGGGGGTCTGATGGAGCCAATCCTAGCCAGCATAGGGCACAAGTCAGGAACAAACCCCGGGCAGGGCACCAGCCCATCGCAGGACGTACACACACACACCAGGGACAATTTAGAATCACCAATCCACCTAACCTGCATGTCTTTGGACTGTGGGAGGAAACCCACGCAGACACTGGGAGAACATGCAAACTCCACGCAGGGAGGACCCGGGAAATGAACCCGGGTCTCCTTCCTTGGCTTGCAGCATTCATTTGTGTTGAAAATGACTTTTGAAGGGTGATGTTTCTTACCAAAATCTATTGACCAGTTGAACAAAAAGACCCGAATAGTTCAAATTACAAGTCATCTTGTGTTTTGCTCTTTCTACAGGTACTGCATCATCGTCACTCAGCAAAGAGCGTGGATGGCTGTCAGCCTGTGTTGGCTGCTCTCCATGCTGACAGGCCTGGTCCCTATGCTTGGCTGGCACAACGAGGAGGTGCTCCACTCCAAGGAAAGGAATGTCAGCTCAGGAAACATCATCTGTCATTTTTCCACGGTGATGCGAATGGACTACATGGTTTACTTCAATTTTTTCGGGTGGGTGGTCCTACCCTTGACCATCATGGTAGGGCTCTACATCGAAATCTTTTACGTGATCAGAAAACAACTGAACAAACGGGCCCAGTCGTCCAGCGATGCTAGCAAATACTACGGCAAAGAACTCAAGCTGGCCAAGTCCTTGGTACTGGTGGTCTTCCTTTTTGTCATAAGCTGGATGCCCCTGCATATAATGAACTGCATCAGTTACTTTTGTCCACAGTGTCAAGTACCAAAGAGCGCCTTATACATTGGCATTTTCATGTCGCATGCCAACTCGGCCGTGAATCCTTTGGTGTATGCTTTCAGAATAAACAGATTTCGAAGCACGCTCATCCAGATTTGGAAGAATTATGTGTTGTGTGAAAATGTCAGTGCAAGTTCATGCAATGTAATCTTGGAAAATGCCGCAGAGAAAAAAATAAACCAAAAACCTTAATATCTGGTCATGCTTGTTATTAAGGGACTGAATGGTCATGGAGAACCAGAATAAAGTCTCTATGCCACCACACCAACACCTACTAAAAGTAGAGGCCAGCCTCAGAGCCAAATGTTGGTTTATTGGTTTACTTATTGAACAACCTAGAAGTTTAGGAATCCTCAGGCATTTGGAGGCCAATTGTTTCTCACTTTACCGCCATTCCCATGGGTTCAGTTTATGAAGCTGGGCTGATGAGCCATTTCATAGATGGAGCAGGAGACCTGCTGTGCAGTATCTTTAACATTTTGATTATTAAAAAAAATATCTTGCAAAAACACAACATACAGTATTTTATCCTGGTGGTCCCAGTTTACTAACTTTGGCACAAGCAGGGGCTCTTTGTTACTCATTTTGGTGTGATTTCTTCTCTAGATCTAGAGAGGGAGCAGAGAGAGCCAGAGATAGGCAGGAGAAGGTGCCTGCTGGTCTTGCAAACACCAGGGTGGGAATGGCAAGGCCTCTATGGGGGGGCAATAAGCCATGCATGTGTGAGATATACCCAGGATAGTCATTAGTATCAGTGTAAGAAACCAACATGGAAACAAATGGTTCTAGAAGGTCCAGGGGTGCAGAAGCACTAGGGTCCTCATGGAGAGGACTTCTACAACTCAGGAAGTACAGTCATTCCAGGGCTTTGCTCTGATGTTTTAAGTATCTTGACAGCCATATACATATGGAGCACCACGACAGAAGGAGAGTGAGTGAACAGTCAGCTGACACATGTAGGAGAGTCCATGATCAGCTAGAGAGAGAGCTTTGGTGCGTTACTACAGCAGGAAAGTGTGAGAGCTAACACGTCAGCTTGACTGCAGTTCAGCAGCTACTAAACAAGGGGCTGTTGGTTTGCTTGTTTCGACTTTGTATGCTCCCTGTGTCCATTAGAACATCAGAAAAACTGTGACAGGACAGGCCATTCAGCCCAACATCTCTAGTTGGTTGTTAAAAGCAGAATGGATCCCTGGATACTTCACCTCAGTTTTGGTTGCTGCTGCTGCTGCTTGCTTGAAACATTGGGATCTTCCATGAAATCTGAAGACCTCCTGCTGAAACTGTATGGTATAAATAATAATAATAATAATAATAATAATAATAATAATAATAATAATAATAATAATATTAACAACAGCAGTTGAACTTATTAATCCATCCATTTCCTGAAGCCAATTTTCTTTATAATTACTTATGAAGAAATAGGAATGTGTTATTCATGTACCCATTTTGTAAACTCACTTTTCCATTAAAATGTCATAGCTGGCTGATCCATATACCTTCATCAATGGGCAAATGACAGGAGCCAACCTTGGCCAAGATGTCAGTCATTGCTAGACACCCTTGCTTCCAATTAACACCACACTCATCTTTATGGTATGAGAGAAAACTGGACCACCAGTAGAAAACTCAGATGAATGTGAGGACAATGTCCAAACTCAAACAACAACAACACAATGAGAATGATGAGATGGTTGGCATCCTTCAACATCTGCAATAAGATGCTGCAGATGTTCTACCAGACGGTTGTGGCGAGTGCCCTCTTCTACGCGGTGGTGTGCTGGGGAGGCAGCATAAAGATGAAAGACGCCTCACGCCTGGACAAACTTGTTAGGAAGGCAGGCTCTATTGTAGGAGTAAAGTTGGACAGTTTAACATCTGTGGCAGAGCGACGGGCACTAAGCAAACTCCTGTCAATTGTGAAGAATCCACTACATCCACTGAACAGGATCATCTCCAGACAGAGGAGTAGCTTCAGTGACAGACTTTTGTCACCGTCCTGCTCCACTGACAGACTGAGGAGATCGTTCCTCTCCCACACTATGCGACTCTTCAATTCCACCTGGGGGAGTAAATGCTAACATTACTCAAAGTTATTGTCTGCTTTTTTTATTTTTATTTTTTTCATTTTTTCATTTTTAATACTATTTAATTTAATATTGCTTCTTTGTATCAGTATACTGCTGCTGGATTATGTGAATTTCCCCTTGGGATTAATAAAGTATCTATCTATCTATCTATCTATCTATCTATCTATCTATCTATCTATCTATCTATCTATCTATCTATCTACTTCTATAGATCGTTTCTGTACAAAAAAGAGAGAATGACAAAGCCAGGAACTGAACTCAGACCACAGGAGATGTGAGGTGGCAGTGCAGGCCACTGTGCCACTAAGCTGCACCTGCGGTCAACACTGTGCCAGTGCAAGTGCAGTACAAGCAAATGAAAATATGCACAGAATAATGTACAGCATAATATTTAATCCAAAAAAAAGGCAGTTTTGTTCACTTTCGTAAATTATTTTCAGAAGAGTAAATCAAATAAAGTAGCTCCTATGTGAATCAGTCCTGTGAATGCTGGGCAAAAATGTCTTGAAATTCTGAAGTCCCACCCAGATCCATCAACCGAAGTCAGGCAGTTAATCACTCGATTGCCCTTCAATTACCTAGTTAGGGGGTACCTTAGGAATGGCAATTGCTGAGTATCTGGTGCCATCTAGTTAAATTTAACAAAATGACATCTTTGTCACTTTTACTATACCTTACACATTCCAGAAGCATGTGGTTTTGGTTAAATGACCATTCCAAATGTCCCTGTTTGATTGGATGTGAGTGTGAGTAGGTCCTGTAATGGGCTTGTGGCTGATGCTCTCATAGTAGGCTGCACCTCTCCGCAACCCAGATTGGAATAACTGAGTCTGACACTGTCATGATTTGTCACCTTACTATCAGCACACTACAAGCTGTGCTGCCCATCTAAGAAGGTTTGAAATCAAAGTAATAAAAGTAGAACTTAGTATTAACAGCCATTGGAATGTATTTTGTAATGCATGTTTTAATAGAGCAGATTGCATTTGTCACTCCAACAGATGTAACATCAGAAACATTTGTAGTTATAAAAGTCATTACTGCAAATGTTTGTCATGCGCCATCTGTTGGAGTGATAATTGCAATGCACATGTCTCTGTTAGGGTGGCGCAGTGGTAGCGCTGCTGCCTCGCAGTTAGGGGACCTGGGTTCGCTTCCTGGGTCCTCCCTGCGTGGAGTTTGCATGTTCCCCCCGTGTCTGTGTGGGTTTCCTCCCACAGTCCAAAGACATGCCGGTTAGGTGGATTGGCGATCCTAAATTGGCCCTAGTTTGTGCTTGGTGTTTGTGTGTGTCCTACGGTGGGTTGGCACCCTGCCCAGGATTGGTTCCTGCCTTGTGCCGTGTGTTGGCTGGGATTGGCTCCAGCAGACCCCCGTGACCCTGTGTTCGGATTCAGCGGGTTGGAAAATGGATGGATGGATGTCTCTGTTATATGCCACTTGGTATGGGCTTCAAAGAAGCAGTGTTAATGTTTGTATTGCGGCATCTGTTGGAATGACAAATGCAATGTGTTCTATTAAAACATGCAATGCAATTTATTACCACAAATGTTTGTGATTTTTGGAATTACAGACAAATATTAACCAGCCAGCCACAGATACACAGACACACAGATTCTTTCTCTTTTATTAAGGTGTATAGTTATTTTACCCATCTAAGATGGGTTGAAATTTAAATAATCAATGTACATCTCAGCATTAAATTTTGAAGTTCACTATTTATTAGAATGTATTTTGAAATGCACATAGTAATGAAATTCACTGCATTTTCCAATCCAACAGATGGCGCATCATAAACATTTGTAAGTAATAAAATTCATTACTACAAATGTCTGTGGTAGATTCAGTGAATATGTCTCTGTTATATGCCATTTAGTATTTGTTAAACAATGTTAATGTTTGTGAGACATAACCACCCGATGGATACACAGATACAGAGATTTGTATCCTTTTATTAAAGCGGAGAGCTGTGCTACCCATCTAAGACGAGTTGAATTCTAAATAATTAACTACCTTTTGTAGCACACCATCTATTAAACTTTATTCTGTAATGCATGTTGTAATAAAATGCATTGCCTTTGTTCAAGCATATTGTGCATCACAAACATTTGTATTAATGTAATGCATTGTTACAAATGGTTTTGATGCACCATCTGTTGAAAAGACAAATAAAATGCATTTTATTATAATAAATGTTTGTGATGCACCCTATGTTTGTATGACAGAGACATGGCAACCAAAATGACATACAGAAACATAGACTCTTATCCTTTTATTAAAGTGGAGAGCTGTACTACCCATGTAAGTTGGCTGGAATCTAAATAATTGACGTAGACCTCAGCATTAACATTTGCAGCAGCCATCTATTGAAATTCATTTTGTAATACATCATGTAATCAAAAGCATTACATTTGTCATTCCAACAGATGGTGCATCACAAACATTTATAGTAATAAAATACATTACTACAAATGTTTGTGATGCGCCATCTGTTGAAAAGAAACATGTAATGCATTTTATTGTTACAAATGATTGTGATGTGTCATCTGTTGGAAAGACGGAGGCACAGCAACCACAGAGACAATCAGTTGCACAGACACTTATCCTTTAATTAAGGTCTGTTACTTTATGTGACAAGGGACCACTTTTCAAGTATCTAATGCTATCTAGTGTGCATAGGCATTAAATACACAATTATCACATTAGTAACACAACTTTTACACTACAGACTGTTTAGCTGAGTGCAATTACAGTAGCACCAGTGCTGTAAAATTCCAGTAAATACGGCTTATATGTTTTAAGGCAATATTGAGGTTCCATTTTTTACTGTAAGGATGCTGGAAGATGAAAATGATTAGAAAACATATTAGTTTACTTAGAGGCAGCACCATAAGTAACTTACAACAGTCCAAAGTCAGCTCAGTAGTGTTTTAGATGTACTAGGAGCCAATGTGATCTGTTACAGCACTAACAATAACAATTTTTTATTCTTCTTATATATCCTCATTGTAGCTGCTGGTGAGTAAGGCAGGATCAAGCACGGGCCAAACACATGCTGAAGGAAATCTCTCAGTCTGAAAGTTCTTTTTAAAGGATTTAGTGAAAATTCAAAACAAACAGTCCCCACTAGAATAAAGCGAAAAGGTTGTTACTCACGTAGAATAAAAGACAAAAAGCTGGAAATAATGTCGCTAGTTCTTGTCAACTTCAGCTGTTTCTGTATCTAAAGATGCGTTACTTCTCCTTCAGTATGCCCTAAACATATGGCACTGCACGTTCAATAGAGCATGTTAACTTTAATACTATTGGGCACGTTAAAGCACGGTTTAAATCCGTGTGCCCTCCATGTCTAACTCTCGGCCCGGCAGGTCACTAACTGAGACTAATCTATGGTCAGAGAGACATGAAATAGTTCGAATATACCAACTGAATTCAGCTTGTGGGGGCTGCAAGAACCTCCCATAGACTATGCACCAATATAAAGGCAAACATTTAATATGACTTAAATAACTAGCAAATGGCTTTTACACTCATATACAGTACAAAGAGGACATTTTTTGGGACTGTTTTGATGTCACTACACTGGTTGCCTGTGTCATTCAGGATTGACTTTAAAATTCTGCTTATGGTTTATAAAGCCTTAAATAATCTCGCCCCATCTTATATATCGGAATGTCTGACACCTTATATCCCAAATCGTAACCTTAGATCCTCAAATGAGTGTCTCCTTAGAATTCCAAAAGCTAAACTTAAAAGAAGTGGTGAGGCGGCCTTCTGCTGCTATGCACCTAAAATCTGGAATAGCCTGCCAATATGAATTCGCCAGGCTGATACAGTAGAGCTCTTTAAAACACTGCTGAAAACACATTACTTTAACATGGCCTTCTCCTAACTTCACTTTAACTTAATACTGATACTCTGTATGTTCAATTCATCATAATAACTATTCACAGTGGCTCCAAAATCCGTACTGACCCCAACTCTCTCTTCTGTTTCTTTTTCCGGTTTCTTTGTGGTGGCGGCCTGCGCCACCACCACCTACTCAAAGCATCATGATGCACCAACATTGATGGACTAAAAGCCAGAAGTCTACGTGACCATCATCATCAGGTCCTTCCATGAAAACCCTAAATACAGAGAGGACTGTTTGACTTTAAGTGAGGTAGATTGCCCAGAGGGGACTGGGCGGTCTCTTGGTCTGGAACCCCTACAGATTTTATTTTTTTCTCCAGCCTTTGGAGTTTTTTTTGTTTTTTCTGTCCACCCTGGCCATTGGACATTACTTATTCTATGTTAATTAATGTTGACTTATGTTGATTTTTTATTGTGTCTTCTATTTTTCTATTCATTTTGTAAAGCACTTTGAGCTACATTTTTTTGTATGAATATGTGCTATATAAATAAATGTTGATTGATTGATTGTAGCCAAACTGGTAGAAAGCTGGATGCTAATTCTGTGGCTTCATCTGATTCTCCATTTGCAATATGCTGTATGTATACAGTAAACACTCACAGAGCAAATTATTAGGAACACGAGTACACCCGCTTACTGATGAAATGATCTAATCAGCCAATCACATGGCAGCAGCGTAATGCATTCAATCATCCAGATACAGGCCACACATTTCAGTTAATGTTCACATCAAATACCAGAATGGGGTACCAATGTGATCCCAGTGATTTGGAGCATGGCATGGTTGAAGGTGCGACTGCTTTGAGTATTTGTGTAACTGTTGATCTCTTGGGACTGTCAAACACAACAGTTTACACAGAGTGGTGTTAAAAAAATATGAAAATCATCCAATTCAGACTTATTGATGAGAGAGGTCAGAGAAGAATGGCCAGACTGGCTCAGGCTGACAGATGGGCTTTGCTAACTCAGATGACCACTCTGTGGTGAGCAGAAAAGCATCTCAGAGTGCACAACACGTCGGACCTTGAAGTGGATGGGCTACAACAGTAGAGGGCCACGAGACCATGTTGGGTTATACTGTTATCAGCCATGAGCTGAAAGCTGAGGCTACAGTGGGCACAGGTTCACCATAACTGGGCAGCTGAAGACTGGAAATAAGTAATCTGGTCTGATGAATCTCAAATTCCTGCTGTGGGACACAGATGGTAGGGTCACAATTTGGCACCAACATCATGAATCCATGCGTTGTGTCAGCAGTCTGGGCTGCTGATGGTGGTGGTATAATGGAGTGGGAGTTTTCCTGGCACATTTTGGGCCTGTTAATACCAATCAATCATCACTTGAATGCCACGACCTATGTGAGTATTGTCAGTGGCCACGTGCTTCCCTTCATTGCCACAACTTACCCATTTTTTAGCAAGATAATGCACCATGTCTCAAAGTAGAAGTGGTCTCAGACTGGTTTCATGATCATGACAATGGGTTCAGTGGTCTTCAATGACCTTCTGGATCTAAATTCAGTACATCACCTTTGGGACGTGGTGGATCGGGGGATTCACAGCATGAATGTGCAGTTGAAAAATCTACAGAATCGGAGTTGATATAATATATCTCCAAGGAATGATTGTACCATCTGCAGGAATAAATGCCAATAAGAAGTGAGTTTGTTTGAGAGCTAAAAGGAGAGACTACCCAGTATCGGTATAGTGGACTGAGGGTACATGCAGTGCTTTCCAAAAGCATTCAGACACCTTCACCTCGTTTCATATTTTGTCATTTAACTGCCATGTGCTAAAATCGTTTCAATTAATCTTTTCACTCATCAAACATCACGCAATAGGCCAGAATGACAAAGTGAGAACAGAACTTTAGGAATAAAAAAACTGACATATCGTACCATTTGGCGATCTTTTATTTTTCTCACACCCTTCTCTCTGAGGGCCGTATGGAGCTCTTTTGCTCTTGACATGAAAACACCAGACGTGTCATTGGCCAAGAGATCGACAGACCTACATATTCATTCAAGGTAGTGCCTGCAGATAACGGTGATCTACTTGAACAAATGACACATAAAATGGTGTATTCATTGTCATAATGTAAGTGGAAATCTAGGAGTTATCTTTGACTCTAGCATGTCATTTAAAGCGCACATTACAAAGTTGTCATGTTTGTTCCATATTAAAAATGTTAGGAAATTAAGGCGTTTTCCAAATAAGGGGGAATTCTAAAATATTCATTCATGCATTTATTTCTAGTAGGCCTGGCTACTGCAATGCGGTGTTCACTGGATGTTCAAACTGTTTTCTATACAGCCTCCAGTTAATCCAAAATGCTGCTGCAGAATTATTACAAGAGCAAGAAAATACGAACACATAACACCTGTTACTAAATCCTTACACTGGCTACTGGTTAAGTTTAGGGACAGATTTCAAAATCCACCTTTTAACATATAAAGCATTAAATGGCCGAGGTCTGGCTTACTGGTCTGAATTTATCATGACTTACAAACCTGAGCGCACATTAAGATCTCAAGATGCCGGTCTGCTTATGATTCCAAGAATTAATAAAATAACAGCGGGAGGTCAAGCTTTTAGTTACAAGGCCCCTAAACTGTGGACTGGTCTGCCTGCTACTATAAGAGATGCCCCTTCGGTCTCAGCTTTATATAATATATCTCACTACTTCAGTTTAGCATACCCTGACTAGAGCTGCTGATTAACTGTACAGACTGCATCTCAGTTGTTAGTCATTAGCACTAAACATAAGTAACATGATAGTTATAATTTGTTACTAACTCTCACCTGTTCTGTTTCTCTTCTCGGTATTCATATGTGGCACTCTGTGCCACGGCCCTCCTGCCAAGTTGTTTTGCCTGCCTAAGGTAAATTCATCTCTGATGGAGGATCGCAGGAATTGTGGGGTAGAGGGGTCCTTACATCGGATTGGCTGGCCCAGCACTGACTCTGCTCTGGAATAGCCAATAGGGGGAGGCAGCTTGATGGCTGAGGTCTCTGGGACTCGAAACAAATCCAAATCCTATTATCTGATATCATCTACTGTTAAATTCTGCTCTGTCCTTGTAATATTTCTATTGCACTATTGTATTGTATTGAGGATTACTTGTGTTCTGCTCTTTGTATTGTATTGTATTTACCCCATTTTTTTTGACACCCACTGCACGCCCAACCTACCTGGAAAGGGGTCTCTCTTTGAACTGCTTTTCCCAAGGTTTCTTTCTTTTTTTCCCTAATAAATATTTTTGGGAGTTGTTCCTTGTCTTCTTAGAGTGTCAAGGCTGGGGGGCTGTCAAGAGGCAGGGCCTGTTAAAGCCCATTGTGGCAATCCTTGTGTGATTTTGGGCTATACTAAAAAATAAATTGTATTGTATTATATTGGATTAAAATGCAGATTTGTCATGTGGAAAAAATAAGAACACCCCTACAAATCCGTCAGATCTGAATCACGTGTTTCAGATGAGGTGCCCATGATGAGAACCTCCTCAGGTAGTCTGCTGGTGGACCCTGCCTGATTTAAACCACAAATAATGAGGGTTTGTGACCGGAGGGATTTTCTGCAAAATAGGAAATGAAAATTAGTATCATAAAATGAAAATGTAATCTCTTTTTTGCAATTTCAATTTCAAAGTCTATGTTGGTGAAGAAGGTAATTTCATAGAAACAATTATCTGATCACATCTACATACAATTATAAAGATAATATGAAACAACAATATTAAAATAATGCAATTCAGAAATGTTTTGTACCTATACAGGCATATTTTGGAATTATTTTTGGAATGATATGTTCAATACCTTCTAGAATGGTCAGAAAATTGAAAATTTCATAATTTTTGTTTATAAATATGAAATTAATTGATCGATAATATGGTTCATATTTGTTACTTATATTTTCCTTAATGAGGTAGATTATAAAAATCTTACAAATGATAGAACAAAAGCATGAATTAAATTGAAATTACAGATTATCGAAGGGTTTCACAGTGAATAAAATAATCACTCGCATATCACCTTATTTTAAACAGTAATTGCAATAAAAAAATCAACTACAGGGGAATGAGACGGACGGGGAGGTGATGAAAACTGCAGAGGGGTACATTTATTACACAATACTACAAAAAACAAAGCGTCCCATTTCCACTTCAGTGTAAATAAATATAAATAGATAGATAGATAGATAGATAGATAGATAGATAGATAGATAGATAGATAGATAGATAGTTTATTAATCCCAAGGGGAAATTCACAAACATTATGATATAATAAAGGGTAATTTTTGTCATGTTAAATACTGTCATAAAATAGCATATTAATTACTTCGGATTGTGTGAGACGTTTTTGCTGTGAAGTTCGCAGCACGGAGATGAAACGATCAAAATCACGTGACTTAAACACAGACGAAGTGAGACGCATTCAGTGAATCGAAACGGCTACGGCCCAACGACAAAGAATTGTGGGAAGTTGAGTAGAAAAGCCCTGCCCATTGACCGGCGCTATTTGCATGTTAAAGTGAAAATGAAAATTCAGTGAGCAGCAGGTGGCGCCAGTGCTTTTAATTTCATTTTTGCAGCTCCACTGCTGTTCAGGCTGATGCAAATTGGGTTATTTCATTTTATTTTAAATTTTTGCAGCATTCTTGCGCTTACACTTTGAAAATGAAAATGCGAATGGTGTTGCTTTTTGACCTTTGCAGCATTCTTGTGTGTATTGTTTTTAAAAATTAAATTGCAAATAGTGTTATGTTATTTTCTTTTTAAGTTTTGCATCATTCTTGCACGTAGACTTTGAAAATTAAAATGCAGATGGGGTTATTTCATTTTATTTTAGATTTTTGCAGCGTTATTGCATGTAGACTTTGAAAATGAAATTGCAAAAGAGAGATGCCATTTTCATTTTATAATTTTAATTTTCATTTCCTTTCTTGCAAATTACATCTTGCCTGAAGAAGGGGCCTGAGTTGCCTCGAAAGCTTGCATATTGTAATCTTTTTAGTTAGCCAATAAAAGGGGTCATTTTGCTTGGCTTTTCGCTACTTTCTTGCAAAAAATCCCTCCCGTAGCGGACGCTCAATATCTGTGGTTAAAATCAGGCATCATGACATCAGCACCTGACTCGGATTTGATGGATCTGAAGTGGTGATAAATGCAGGGGTGCTCTTACTTTTTCCAAGTGACAAATCTGCATTTTAGTTAATTTAGATAATGACAATGAATACGCCATTGTATGTGTCTTGTGATTGCCATTCCCACACTATGAGCACGCAGACTCATCCTGCTTCACCGGAAAAAATCCCAACCCTCTTTTTATAAATCAGTAAGGAACTGAAGTGCTGTACTATTTGAAAAGAGAACAAATTTAATTGACGCCTAGAGGATCTATTCAAAACTTTTCTTTAAATATTCCAAAGTCTAATTAATAACATTTTAGTATAAGCATTTATATCAGGGAGAAGGCCATTTTTTTATTTCTTTTTTTACTTTCTTGTATACAAAGTATAGGGAAAGTTTAGAAATCCTCCAAAAATTCGACCTTGAGATTTGAATGAATCTCGATGTTTTAGACCTCCCTGAGTACGAAAAATACCATTTCTGTGTGTCTCTCTGTGTGTGTGTGTGTGTGTGTGTGTGTGCGTGTGTGTGTGTGTGTGAACATGATAACTTGAGTACGGTTTCATTTATGTCAACCAAATTTTGCATACAAGTACTTGGTACAAAACGTAAATTTCTGTCAAGTTTTGAGCTATTTCCACTAACCGGAAGTGGTACTTTACCGTTTATTCATGCGTCTGCAGTGTCCGATATATTCAACTTTACTTTTACAATAATTGTTCAATATACTATTAATTTGATTTGATTTGTTGTTGATGGTTCTTTAATGTACTAGAGGCGTTCAAAACGTTTCCGCACTTTTATAATTTCATTGGAAATGGTGAAGGCGGGAGGGAGGAGTAGTAATTGGGCGTTAAAAAGTTGGTATGACGCTGGGAAAATTGCATCGCAAACGAAGGTGACTACGTAGAAAAGTGATGTCATTTGTTTTTGAAATTCTAAATAAACAGAGTTAAAAAAAGTGTGGAAACTTTTTTGAACATCACTCGTACATAATATAAAAATATTATCATTTTCTTGCGGTTTACTCCTCAAATATCCATCCCCATATCTTAGTATACGAGAAAGTTGAGAGAAGAGCACTGCCGAGTCTTTCCTACCTGTTTTTACTCCTGGCTCTCCTCTTTTTCTCTCAGGTGGGTGCTGAATTCTGTTTTGTTAGGTTTTGTCTTTTTATGTTCTTGCTTTCTTTATTTAACTTTCTGATTTTTCTTTTCTTTTCTTTATTTTTCCAAATTTGACTTATTTTTGTATAAGTTCAAATTGATTGTCAGCTCCTCCTTGTGTGGAGAGTACTTTGAGTAGTGAAAAAATCACAATATAAATGTAAAGAATGATTATGTGATTGGTAGGGACCCTGAGGTGGTTTGTCATGTGGTGGGTACCGCAATGTGCTGTATCAGTGCCCACTCCCAACCTCCTCCTCCTCCTTCAATGCAATGTTATTTTGTTCAAATCAAATAAATAAAAAATAGAAAAAGGAATGTTAAAAAAAATCAACGATTATAATTGGATGGATTTACTTTTTCTCTGTATGTGATTAGTAACAAAGATAGTACTGAGTACAGAAATGTCAAGAAACAAAACTAAGCCTGAAAAAGAAACATCTAAGCCAGAAGTGCTTTGCTTTGAATTTCATTAAACTTTTAAAATGAATATACTGTACTGACTTGGACTGTAGAACTAATTTTTTTTGGTGTCAGTACCTGGAGAAGTATGAAGTCAATGGAAAATGTAGTTGCTCCATACCATGAATGGCTTTTGTATAACGAACAGCAGGCTTAGACACATTGTAGGTATTAAACATTGGTAAAGTGAAGCAGTCAGAATATCTATCTATCTATCTATCTATCTATCTATCTATCTATCTATCTATCTATCTATCTATCTATCTATCTATCTATCTATCTATCGATCTATCTATCTATCTATCTATCTATTATATAGTACATTTCATATCTATCTATCTATCTATCTATCTATCTATCTATCTATCTATCTATTATATAGTGCATTTCATATCTATCTATCTATCTATCTATCTATCTATCTATCTATCTATCTATCTATCCGATTACAACCACTGCTGCATTTTCTTGATTTATTGTTGATGGATTTGGGAATTATATTTAATAACCTCATTTATATTTTTGGAATGTCAGTGTCAAGAGTTTGTAAAAGACAATGTTTACTTGGAAATTTTTTGTTAGGCCAGGCCAAGATGGCAACGTTAAAAACGAGAAGAAATAGAGATAAAGATATGAAAACCACTGATGCTCTGTTAATGTTTAAGATCCTCCTTCATAGGAGATTGAGAATCGAATTTGCATATTTTAAACTTATTAATCAATTAGATATATTTAGAGAAATCTGGGCTGTAAATGATGTTTTATGCTTCTTGGACAATGAATGTCTAGTATTAAAGTATGAGTAGGAAAACAGTGTTATTAAATGTTGTTTCATTTTGACTGTTAATTTGACTGCAATTCTGTTATAATTGTTAATAAAGGTCTGTTTAAAATTAAAATTTATCTATCTATCTATCTATCTATCTATCTATCTATCTATCTATCTATCTATCTATCTATCTATATAAGTAATATGAAGAAGAAAAAGAAGAAGATGACAGTTACAGCATTGGGTCAGAATTGGGGACTGAGACAGTATTGTAGTGTACACTTTACGTGTTTGGCCACCAGATGGCACACTACCTACAGTGATAAATTGCAAACCTTTCATCCACCCTGGCACTAGAGACCCAAACTATGACAGGAGGCTTATTTAAGAGGGCTGGTCTTCATGCATAGAACCTGAGGCAGAGGATGTGGGATTTGGTACAAAAAAAGTGTTGCAACTACCCAGCTGTTACATAATACTTTTCTTTAATAAACACCATTCTTATCATTCTACAGCTATGTAGTAATTTTATTGCTATTCTGAGTGAACCACATAGAGAAAATACAAAAGTATACAACCGTTCTGAAATGTACTCCGGCTCAGGATAACACAATAGGTCAATGGTGAGGACTGCACCAGAAGCCTGATGCTTGACCAATGCAGGGCCTCGGCTACTTGTTGGCATGATGCCCATATTGATAAAACAGGGAAACTTAATCTAAATGTCTACCAGGCAGCCAGAAGAAATGCTCTGTGGCTTTATAGCGCTAGCTAATTTTCACATAAATAACACGAGTCTTTACATTTGTGATTTGGTACAAATTAAAGGTTGTAAATGAAAAAATAATACATAATGATTTGCTATATTCCAATTTCAAAAAGGTTGGGACAGTATAGAAAATGTGTGCTTTATCTGGGGGATCAGAGATGACGTTCATTCACAAGTGGTTTTCGGACTTTACACGGTTACATTTGATGGGATTCCTTGAATCTTTTGATAATATTGTGCACTGTAGAGGGTGAAATGCACCAAAAATCGTACCAATTTGATTTTGGGGAGTATTGTTCTCAAAGTGTCGGATTATTCTCTGATGCATCTGTTGGCAGCTTGGCAGGCCTCGACCCATCCTTGCTCTTGAAGGACTAGGCCTGTTTTGTGGCGACACCTTATATACTAGAACATGATCACCTCACCTGTTTCACGTCCCCTTGTTATTTCAACTTATCACATCATTATTAATCCTAAACTCCCCTGTGCCAGTTTGTTGGAACGTGTTGCCAGGCATCAATTTCAGGATAAATGTAGATCTTCAAACAACAATACAGTTGATTAGGTAAAATGTTGGCCAACCTTGTCATTATGGTGTTTTTGTCTGAATTACAAGTCAAAGTAAATTTACAAAATGACTCCTTTTTGCTGTTAACAGTATTTTCCATACTGTTGGGGTCAGAAATGCAACAGTAGATAGCTGTTTCTATATTTCTGTGATGCTCTCTGGCTATTCAGGTGACTCTCTCTCAGGGTGACACAGGGAGGCGTGTGACAATGTGGGTCCTGCTCCATGGTTCCCATTTCCTTTTTGGGGGCTCTTGAACCCGACACCATCGGTAACGTAACTGGATGAGCTGGACAGTGAGGACAGAATGAAGCAAGTCGATGGTGCAAAAAGGTGCAAGTGCTTTCATCAAAAACAACAAAACCCCAAAACAGTGTTCAAAATAAATAGTGCAGTGCTCCGAACATCATTAAATAAATAATCAATTAAAAACAAGTGAAATGCGGAGATTCAAATCCCATAAATTAAACAAGGTTAAAAACAATGGCTGGAAGCAGTTCTTTAAAACAAAACTCAGTGCCATCTTCTTCTGGCGGCTCCTCTGCTTCTCCCTTCTGGACCCTGCACCAGGGGAGTCGCCCTACCTGCAGCTGACTTCTGCCATCGGTCTGGAAGCCTTTTGGTCCCTGGCTCCGTAGAGCTCCGCCAGACCGAGACTTGGGTTTCCCAGTGACCAGGGCGCTCATGCTGGGGCATCCACGTCCCAAGCCTCCTGACTCCCGCTACCTTCTGTGGCGAGCCACCCTCCTCACTAATGCTCAGCAGGAGCCACCACTACCATCTGCTCCCGGGTGCCACTTCTCAGCTGCCTTCTGCTCTCAACAGTGAGCCTGCCTTCACTTGCTTGAGCGCCAGCTTTCTGCTCCCTGCTGCCTTCTTCTCCCATAACCTTCGTCCACTTTTCTTTTTTCTCACCACTCCACAACCACAGTCCTACTGTATATAATGGGGACGTGGCTCAGGTGTGGCGACTTAGCTGCTCCCGGCTTCAATTACTGATGCGTATGACTCTCCACCTGTGCACATAAGTGAGGAAACACCCGCATCACACAGCGTCCGAGAACCATGCCGGCCTCATTACCACGCGCCCACGGCGATTATCTGTTTAAACACTGGGCTTTTCTTCTGAGCCGTGGACCCGCCATACCACAAGGCAATGGAGGGGATCAAACCTGAGGCCTAATGCGTTCTCAATGCAGTGAGTTTGGGCACAATATATACAGTGAACAGAATGATCTTCAGACTGTAATGTCAAGTGGTAACAGCAACATGACATAATGCAAGAGTTCTTCTGTAAGATCTATGCAGAAGAGGAGATGGAACTTTCTACAAATGAAGTGTTTTTGTATGGATTTAATTACTGTACTTCCTAAAGTCCCTATTCAAGTTCCATGCAGTTTGTAAGCACACGTTACAGAACTCCTCTACAGTGAACATCTCGCAGGATTAACACCGTTTGAGCACAGGCGCATAAAGTGACTGACTCAACTGAGACAGAAGACTTGCGGTTTTCATGTTGACTACTTTGTCCCCTGGGTAGCACAATCCAGTCGAATTCATTCATCATTTCTATTCATTTTCTTATCCGCTCTTCCATTTGAGAAGCTTAGGGTTCAGATGGAAACCAACCTTGGATAGAGAGCTACATTGGATTCACAGTCTTCGGACCCCTTTACTTTCTGCCCACTTTACTGTGTTGCAGATTTCATTTTAAGCTAGCAGTTGTACCCACCTAGATGGGCTGAAATGTAAGTAATCAACATAGACCTCAGCGATAGATAGATAGATAGATAGATAGATAGATAGATAGATAGATAGATAGATAGATAGATAGATAGAGTGAAAGGCACTACATAATAGATAGATAGATAGATAGATAGATAGATAGATAGATAGATAGATAGATAGATAGATCGATAGATAGATAGATAGATAGATAGATAGATAGATAGATAGATAGATAGATAGATCTAAATCCCAAGGCAACACTATCAAATGCAGTGGGTATATCTTACCTCTGTTTTATGCCATTTGGCATAGCATTCATAAAAGAAGTGTTTAATGTAATGCACCATCTAGATTTATCTCTAAATATCATCCTGGAAGATGTCACCCTTTCGCCATCAGTAAGGGTCAAGATTCTTGGTGTGACTCTGGACACCTCACTTTCATTCTTTGAACATACAGTATATCTTCAACAAGCCAGTCCTGTCATCTCTTTCTTCATAATATTCAGAGGATTTGAACCTTCCTCTCTAATTTTGCCACACAACTCCTTCTTGAGGTACTGGTTCTCCCTCAGCTGGATTATTGCAACTCTCTCCTGGTGGGACTTCCTTCAGCTGCTATCAGACCTCCCCAGCTCCTTCAGATTGCAGCTGCTCGACTCATGTTCTCTATTCTATGCTTCAGTTCCTATACTCCTTTCTTTTGGCCTCTCCATTGGCTTGCTTTTGCATCAAGAATTCAATTCAAAGTTATCTTGGCCGACAGTTCTCTGAATGAATGATTAATTATTTGGCCTTACTGTCATTGTACAGGTACAACATAATGTAGTCATTGCAATTCCCTTGGGGTCAGGACTCAGGGTCAGCCATTGTAGAGCACTCCTCTTAGCCTCAGAGCCACCTGACCCTTAACAACTCCAATCCTTAGTCGCTCCATACGTCCCTTCAAGAAGTCTCCGCTCTGCTTCTGCCTGTCTTCTGACCGTCACTAATTTTGCTTGATCTTTCAAGACGGGACGATACTTCTCCATTCTTGCCCCAAAGCTATGGAATGATCTCCCTTTTATCTGCTTGAATGGCACCCAAGTTATTTGTGTTTAGGTGTCTTTTGAAAATGCACCTTTTAATGAAATATTTTGAAACTGCTTACTGTAATTTCTCTATTATTTGGTAATGCTGCTGAAATAACAAAGTGTTTAGGATGCTGATATCTGGAGTATTCTAGCTTCAGGCATAATAATGTAATTGTTTTAACTGCTCATTTTTTATCTTGGTCTCTGTTGCTTTTGATGCTTGCACCTTTATTCTTGTATGTATTTAACTTGCTTTGCAAGTTACCTTAGATAAAGTCATCTGCTAAATTAATAATAATCTCCCTATTATAATAAACTTTTTCAGAGAGGTTTGTGCCAAGAGATTTAACCACACCCATGGCTGGAAATAAAAGACAAAGAGTAGATGACAAAGTAGAACGTCCTAAGGAATTCAAAAACGTTGGCACGATACACATGCAGAGCAAGTTAGAGATAATGGAAGTATGGAAATTCAAAAGTCTCAAAAAAGTGATAGTAAAGTTCGCATTAGCGCAAACAAATGGAAATTATTACTCTGTGAAATAGCGGAACTGCGAAAAGAGATCGAATATATCGTTCAGATTTCAATTTTAAGTCGGAGACTTGTAGATCGTCTAATTCATGTTGCCATCAGGGAAAAGTCGTGTTGCCGCCCAATGAAGAGGCGTATCTGTGAGAATTAAAAGAATTGTTGTTTGGTGAAAGTGAAATCCACATACGCGAGCGGCAGAGACGTGAAGTGGCTGGAACAAAGCGTAGGCCGGGGGGATTAGCAAGTGAAGTGAGCAGGGTGTGAAGGCACCTAGTAATAATAATAATAATAATAATAATAATAATAATAATAATAATGGCGCACGGTGGCAGTGGTGGCGCTGCTGCCTCGCAGTTAGGAGACCCGGGTTCACTTCCCAGGTCCTCCCTGCATGGAGTTTGCATGTTCTCCCCGTGTCTGCGTGGGTTTCCTCCGGGCGCTCCGGTTTCCTCCCACAATCCAAAGACATGCAGGTTAGGTGGATTGGCGTTACTAAATTGGCCCTAGTGTGTGCTTGGTGTGTGTTTGTGTGTGTCCTGCGGTGGGTTGGCACCCTGCCCAGGATTGGTTCCTGCCTTGTGCCCTGTGTTGGCTGGGATTGGCTCCAGCAGACCCCCGTGACCCTGTATTCGGATTCAGCGGGTTAGAAAATGGATGGATGGATAATAATAATAATAATAATAATAATAATAATCTATTAGAATAACAGAGACATAGCAACCAGATGGGGCACACAGATGGACACACAAACACTCATCCTTTCATTGAGGTGGATGGATACATTTTCCAATTTTGACCATCAATCTATCAATCTCAATAACCTGCAATGACAAAGTTATACAATGCTTTCAGAAATATTTAAAAATTAATTAAAAATATGAAACTGAAATCTTTCATTCATGTAAGTATCCGGATCCTCAATTCAGTCCTTTGTGAAAGCCTCTTTGATAGCAATTCCAGCTTTGACTCTAATGATGTAAGTTTTCACAAGCTTTGCATACCTAGATTGAGAAGTTTATCCCACTCTTCCTGGCAGATCCCCTCAAACTCCATTAGATTGGATGGGAAGCATCTGTAAACTTCCATCTTCAGGTCTCTCCACTGATGTTCTATAAGGTTTACGTCTGGGCTTTGACTGGGACATTCAAGGATAGTCAGAGACTTGTCCCATAGCCGTTCTATTGTTTTCTTGACTGTATGCTTCAGATCATTGTCATGCTAAAAGATGAACGGTCTCACCAGTCTGAGGTCTGGCGCACCCTGATGTAGGTTTTCTTCAAGGACCGTGCTTGTTCAGGACTAAGTGGGTTAGAAAATGACTGAATGACCTCTCTGTATTTAGCTGCATACATCAAACTGTTTCGACTCAATGGGCTGCCATGTACATATGCCTAAGTAAAATGTAGATACATGCTTTAAGCATTTATTTTATATGTATTAATTAGATCAGCCTGACTAGAGCTGCTGATCACCTGTACAGACTGCATCTCTGTTGTTAGTCATTAGCTCTAAGACATAAGTAACATGATAGTTATAACTGGATATTAACCCTCACCTATTCTGTTTCTCTTCTCGGTACTCAAATGTGGCACTCGGTGCCACTGCCCACCTGCCAAGTTGTTTTGCCTGCCTAAGGTAAAGTCATCCCTGATGGAGGATTGCAGGAATCATGGGAAAGAGTGGTCCTTTCATCGGATTGGCTGGCCCAGATCTGACTCAGTCGTGGAATGGCCAATAGGGGGAGTCAGCTTGATGGCCAAGGTCTCCAGGACTCTAAACAATTCCAAATTCTATTATGTGATATTATCTACTCATCCACTCTGAGGCTGATTGGGGTGTTTGGCTGATCGCTCATTCATGTGCAAATATTAGAGGATCAGTCAGGTGCTTCATTCATTTATTCCTCAGAGTAGGTGGAGGATAGCATCTGCACTCAGTCAGGGCTAAATAGCGAGTCCGCAGGGCAGAGAGTGGGGAGATGAGATCAGGAGAATCAAAATAAAGAGAAAAAGATTCAAGGAAGAAAGAATGGAGGTTAAGAAAGAAGAAAGAGGCAGGATGGTGAGGGCCCCATGTCTTGAGGAAAGGAGGCAGGTGGTCGGGAGTAGGCCCAAGCCTGCACTCGAGTGTGGGCATGGAGAAGCGGCCCAGGTGTACGGCGCTTCCCTTTAGACACCGAGGAAGACGTGAGTTGGGTTCAACAGGGAGTCCTATTGATGCTGAAGGGCTCCTGTTAGGAACCCGAACCTGAAATTAATTGGATGTCTGCACCTGTCGGTGAGCATCTCCTCATACTGCAAGGTCCTGATGGGATAAGCTGAGGAGACGCCAGGCTTAAGAACGAGACATCGGGGCTCGTGTCTGTTTTAGAAGAACAATCCAATGGGGTTTCTTGACATTTTATAGTCTTAATTTAAGATAGTACATTATTACATAAGAAAAGATATTTGCCATGAAGTCTATTGATACATTGGCACTTATAATTATAAGGATTAAAAGGATAGGTTAGAAATAGCTTGCACTCTTTCTCTACCCCTCTAGCCCCCCAAATTGCCTCCCCACATGAGGCTGGACAACACCTCACAACGTCCTAGTCCTCTGACATACCTAGAGACAGAGCAGGTCCGAAACAAAACAAGCCCCCCAGAAGCGGTGAGATATGTATTGACAATACAGTCCAAATACTATAAACGTAAAATTTAATCTGAAACAGTCCTGAAAGAGTAAACCCAGGAAATGATGTTAAACAGTAGCCATGGATAAGCAGATAACGGGTGATGGTAAGCCCAAATACAGTAAACCACAGGGTATGATGTTGAACAGTCCCCTTTATCGACGTTTACGGGTTCAAGTGGTTCCCAGAAGCAGCCAAGGAATGTGGAGCCAGCCTGGACCATCACAAGGGCATGAATCATATGGTTCATTACAGGATATCAAGAGTTATTTTGATTAAGCCTTGAAAACACTTTACACAAAAATTAGTTAAGCAACAACTTAACGATAAAGATAATGTGATGTGCAAATATGATATGGCACTGGCTTAGCATCTTTCAGTCCCACTAAGTAGGCCATGCAAATCAATTAGAAAACGAGCATAACAGACTCATATCAGTTCAAAGTGAAAGAACAGATGGAACAAATAAATCTTTGTTTAACAATAACAGAATGCTAACATTTTTATTCTTTTCTTTAAAAGCATATCTGGGCTTCTACTACTACTGCAGAGAAGCTCTGAGACCTTACCATATAATTCAATTATTCTAACTTAATTATTTGCAGATTAATAGCGTAGTATGGGCCAAGACAGACTATTTATTTAATAAGGAAATAAGATTTTGATGCATGAAAAATAGGATATTTCCGGCACAGAATTTCTTAAAGTAAAGCTGTGACTTGAACAGTAAAAATACTGCAGACCGCTGCACGCAAAAAATGCAAAATCATTTCTGTTGAGTCAAATCTACTGAACTCCTGGAGTGATTTTAATTCAAAGCAAGCCTTCTAGCATTTTACTGGTTGGGGGGCTGCAGAGAGGACAGCGGTCTGAACACAGCAGCATCAAATGTGGAAAAAACGGAGACGTCACCAACATCCATCCCCGGTCCACCCTGTTCTGCAGGTTGAGGTGAGTTGTTATTACCATAATTGTGATGATGACCAGCAGGGCACATTTGAAAACTGTCCCAAATTCTTCATATACAACATGCACATTTTTCCAAAGCGATTGTTGCTGAAGCCTGGAAGCCTGCATGTCAGACAGTTAACTGAGTAAAGCATTTTACATAGGCAATTTCATTTTCTGATTTAATTTCATAATCATGAATGTGTCTACGGATTAAAAGAAGTTACCATTTGCTAACCCTAACATTAAGGTTTCTCTAATAACCCGCAAAATTATTTTTGAATTTTAGGGCTTTTAAATAGTTTATTTTATCTTGTATTATTTTTTTAAGACCTCATAATTAGTTTTAGAAAAACAAAATTGCTTTTAACTGTCTTAATTTTGCATTTTTAAGTATTTATTTATTTATGCAAATTTTGTACAGTTTTGATTAAAGTAATATTTATAAATATATTTTAAGAGTTTTTTTTATGTAGGGTGGCACAGTGGTAGTTCTGCTGTCTCGCAGTTAGGAGACCCGGGTTCACTTCCCGGGTCCTCCCTGCGTGGAGTTTGCATGTTCTCCCCGTGTCTCCATGGGTTTCCTCCCACAATCCAAAGACAGGCCGGCTAGGTGGATTGGCGATTCTAAATTGGCCCTAGTGTGTGCTTGGTGTGTGGGTGTGTGTCCTGTGGTGGGTTGGCACCCTGCCCAGGATTGGTTCCTGCCTTGTGCCTTGTGTTGGCTGGGATTGGCTCCAGCAGACCCCCGTGACCCTGTGTTCGGATTCAGCGGGTTAGAAAATGGATGGATAGATGGAGTTTTTTATGTAATGTTTAAGGATGTTTTAAAGAATTTTAAAGGCTCTGATAACCTAGTGTGAAGTGTTGAGGCAGAGGTAGTAAAGAGTTTCTATTTTCATAGATAAGCGTGCCTGTGCAATTTCTGTCCTCCAGGGGGCAGTACTTCTCTTTAACCCTAACCTAAGCCCAACCCTTCCCTAAATGTAGTGAAGTAAAAGTGAAAGTGGACTGTCATGCATGGGTGCCTGAGGATCACCTTATAGCCTTGAATAATTAATTCATTCATTTGATTTTCCACCACTTATTCGAAGCGGGATTGCAGGGGCAACAGTCTTAGCAGTGAGGTCCATACATCCTTTACCCTAGCCACGCATGCCAACTCATACTGGGTGATCCCAAGGTGTTCACAGGCCATCTGGGAGGTATAATCTTCTCTGTGAGCCCTGGGTTTTCCCCCGGGGTCTCCTCCCAGCTGGTTGTGCCCATAAAACCTTCACAGGGAGGCATCCAGGCGACAACTGTATCAGATGACCAAACCACCTCAATTGGTTCCTCTTGA
Organism: Polypterus senegalus; assembly: GCF_016835505.1. Lineage (NCBI taxonomy): Eukaryota > Metazoa > Chordata > Cladistia > Polypteriformes > Polypteridae > Polypterus > Polypterus senegalus. The sequence goes on from NC_053156.1 coordinate 282,056,458, forward strand.
TGCAGAAGGTCAGCGGCTCTCCTTCAATGTCTGTGCTTTCCACCCTTTCTCTAAGAGAGAGCCAGGCTACTCTGCAGAGTAAGCTTATTTTGGCCACTTGTACCCGTGATGTCATTCTTTTGGACGTTACCTAAAGCTCATGACCATCGATGAGGGTAGGGACGTAGATCGATTGGAAAATCCAAAGCTTCGCCTTCTGACTCAGTTCCTTTCTTCACTGCTACAGTTCAGTATAAAATCTGCCCAAATCCATCTGTCAATCTCACCATACGTTTTCCCGTCACTCATGAAAAAAGACCCCTGGGTACTAAAGCTCCACCACATGAGGAAGTGCCTCACCTTCCACTCGGAGATGACAGTCCACCATTTTACTAGTGAGGACCCTGGCCTCAGATTTGGAGGTGCTGATCCTCACCCCTGCCACTTCACACTTGGTCTCAAACTGTGCCAATGCGTGCTGGAGTTCAGGTTGCGATGAAGCCAACAGGACCACGTCATCTTCAAAAAAGCATGAACACAATTCTAAGGTCACTGAACTAGACACCCACTGCACCCCGGCTGCACTTTGATATCCTATCCATGGAAATTACAAACAGAATAAGAAACAAAACATTGCCCTGGCAGAGTCCCACACCCACTGGAAATGGTGTTGTTTTTCCGAGTATGCGGACACAGTTGTGATCATACAGGCACATAATAGCCCCTTATTAGTCTCAGATAAGGTATGCAATAATCTGCTGGGACAAGAGGGGGCTCCATCATTTACAGCACCATCTCTTTTCTCCTCCCAAGGAGATCACCATTGCCACGCCCCCACTCAACTAAGCCACACCTCTTCTGGTTGGGACAATATAAATCTGAGGGCTCCCAGAAAATGGAGTCTCAGTTGGAGGAACTACGTCCCATATGAGTAAGCCCCCATACCCAAACCTACTTGACAGAGACGAAGGTTTAGAGAAGCCATTGAGGCTTAAAAGGCAGATTTTGTGCCTATTTTTTGTTGCGCCTCAGTATGCTTATTTTTCTTTCATTTTCTTGATTGGCAGATACACGGTGACCCGGTTGGCACCTCAACTTTTCTTTGACTCTCTGCTTCCCATTTGCCTTCCACAAGACATAACATAACTCAAGTACAACAGAATTGTTCTCAAGACATGCACAAGTACATTAACAAATGATTTCTACTTTGTCCCATTATAACACTGGCTGTGATGGAATGGGACCTTGGATGGGCAGACAGTTGGTACAGTGGACGTCTTTGTTTTTTCAGTTATCCTGGTTGTCCATAAAACTTACCCCAGTATAATCTCTCTATTATTAAAGAAAATCTTGAGGCAAGATGAGACAATAGCCAAGAGATTTATTGAAGTTGGTCCCACCCTCCTTTATACCATATCCAGTTAACGCCCCACACACACAGTCCTCTCACCTCTCACTCGTGTGAATGCTTTTGTCAGACGCAGATCCTGCTCTCTCAGCTCTTATAAATGTTGACGTTTTCCTCACTTTAAGTTCCCAAAAAAAGAAGACTTATTATGTCCAAATCTTATTGAAGAATTTCATCACGAAGGGTTATCAACAGAAGAAATGAGTACACGGGCAATCCTAGCTCCGAGAAACGATGAACTCAAACGAATTAACTCAAAAATTGTCGATTGGTTACACGCAAATTGGTTAAATGCATATCAATAGACTGTGCTGAAACAGTTGGTGGTGATGGTGCGGAAGATGAAAACATCAACTTACAATATCACGAAGAATATCTACAACCGTTAACAACATCCAGTCTTCCTCCACACAAATTACTGTTGAAAGAAGGATGTATTATAATGTTATTGCGTAATTTATGTCTGAGTGATGGGCTGTGCTATTGGACACGATTAGTTGTATTCAAAATTCGGACGTGTAAAATTTTAACAGGCGACAAGAAAGGTAATGTAATGCATCTTCTGCGGAAAACATCAGACATCAAAGGAGATCTTGATATGCCATTCGTATTAAAATGTTAACAGTTTCCCGTTAGAATAGCTTTTGCTATGACAATTAACAAATCACGGGGACAAACATTCGAAAAAGTCGTTTTATTTATTAGAGAGAAAGAAATTATATTCACTCACGGGCAGTTATACGTTGTGTTGTCACGATGTAACTCCAATCATGGAATCAAAATTCAGTACAATATTGATGAAATGTTAATTAAAAAAATAGTTTAAGTTTAAAAAGTATTTGCGTGTTAATTTCGAAGCCAAACAGAATGAAAACGTATAATGCAATGAATACCTCTAACACATCATGAAACATGATTTTCTTTCAATTTATTACGTTTCACTATTTTTTTACTATGGTTAATTACTCACTGTAATGTAAAATAGTTCTATTATGCATATGTAACAATTCTAATGAAAATAACAATCTGTTTGAATTGTACATCTGCTTCCCCATATGCGAGTGGCAGAGCCGCAAAGTGGCTAGTGTGTAGCGCCCGCATGGGGGATGGCGAGCAAAGCGACTAGGAGGCAGAGCCCCCTAGTAAAACATTAAAACAATCTTGAACACCATATGTCTATGATTAGTTTTCATTCTTGTGTCACAGAATACGTTCACAACACGATAAGAGACACAGGAAGCAAGCAGCATGGCCTCAGACCTGCCTGTAAAGGTGCTCATAGGTCAGCTGTGAGACATCACAAGAGAGCTGAAAAGATTAATGAGCTGTAAGCCGAAGTCGACCGACGGCAGTGAGCGGGCACTGTATTGTCATGTTAAGGTGGGAATGGGACCATCGATAACACAAAGCACGGATGTCAGCCGGATTGAATGCTCGGTTTGGGCTAAATTAGATGAAAACCAGATTTCAGTGACAAGCAGAAGGATGGAGGAAATGGAAGATCTTATATTATTGAATTTGCTGAAATGGACAGTAAAATGAATCCAGGTGTCTGAAGAGGACAACATGTGTGCATCTGTCTAAAGATGAAAGAAAAAGAATTTCATTTTCAGACCCCCAGACCAATTGTGAAAGGCCAGTCTTATTTGGATTAATTCTATGGAAACCAAGCTTTTAACTTTGAAAATGTCTGAAAGGCTATATAGACATCTCAAAGCCCATTATGATTTATCTGTCCTTAAAAGCCGTACGCCTGTATTATTTTTCACGGCGCCTGAAAGCACCTTGTCAGCGAAACAGATGAGCTGCATTTTACATTTAAACTTTATTAATAAGCCACAAAGCTGAGAATGATACCCATGTAAAGCAATATAAGTCACTTCTGGGTATTCTCATTAATGGGTGCTGTCATCCAAAATGCTTGCTGTGCCAAGTTTGCAGCGTACTTGACTTGTACTCGGTACACTTGATAGTAAAAGTGAAAGTGATTTACCGACTTGTTCAAAAATTGCAGTCAAATGGAGCTGAGAAAAATGGCAGATGTTCCTTCCAGAGTGAGAGAAGAACAGCAAGAGGAGCAAAACAAAGCAAGTTTATATGTATAGCACATTCTGTACCATTAGGCAATTCAGAGTGCTTTAGATAATAGGAATAAAATACAATAAAGAATGATACCAACAAATTATAATTAGAAAGACTGTAAAATGACAGAAACTTAAAACAATACATAAAATTAAGGAAATAAAATAGTGACACAGCAGTGTTACAATTCAATAACATCAAATGCAGAGGGAAATAGAAATGTTTTTACTGTATATACTCACGTTTAAGTTCTCCAGCGGATAAGTCAGGACTTCATTTTACTTCATTTTATAATTTCCGGTATCTTATAATGTCGGTCGTATAAGTCGAATGTGGAAAACTCATGCTACTGGTCCAAGAGATTATGATATGCTAACGCCCACCTGAGAGAGTAACCACGGAGCACATGGCCTTTCTCTGTTTTTATGTATTGTCCCTACGTGACCACACGGCAACACCCGAACTACTCCGAAGTGACGTTTGCACTGAATTGTGTTTTTTGTATCTCACACCCTCACACACCTTTATCATAAGAGCGTCCCTTATCTACGATGAAGTGTTCGATCAGAAGAAAATATGAAGCTCGTTTTAAATTAAAAGTCGTTGAAGTGGCGAAAGAAATTGGTAACTGCCCTGCTGTAACAAAATTCAGTGTATCTGAGAAACTGATGCAAGATTGGAGGATGCAATAAAAAATTAAGTGTCGGGGTCTGATTTTATGATTGATTTTTCAGGTTTCAAGACCCAACTTGCATGTGAGTATATACGGTAATTTTGATTTGAACTTTTCTACTGTTGGAACATCTCTAACCTTTTTTAGTATATGGTTCCATTTTTGTGCTGCATAATTGCTAAAAGCCATTTCACCCTGTTTCGTTCTCACTCTTCGTATAACCAGCTGTCCAGCACCTAAGGATCTAAGAGGCCTACTAGGTCTATCAGCAGTGAGACATCTCTGTGATGTGTTCTGGTCCTAAGCTGTTTAGTGACTTATATCCTAAATCCAGTATCTTAACAAACAGTCAATCCTATAGCTAACTGGAAGCCAATGTAGTGATCTTAGTACTGGGGTAATGTGTTCTCTTTCCTTAAATTTGGTAAGCATTCTGAATAAATCACAATTTCTTAGTAATCCTTTTGGGTAGACCTGAGAAAAGGGCATTGCAGTAATCTACGCTGCTGAAAAAAAAGGCCTGGATACGTTTCTCCAAGTCTGTTTTTGGACTCAAAATTCTGATTTTTGAAATGTTTATCAGATGATAGAATGCTGTAAAGTATTACACAGGAAGGAAGTAAAAATGTTAGGTTTGAATACACAATGGGAGCTCTGAAAATTGAGAAGGATTTCAGAGTCGTAATGGACTATCAACTGTCAGACAGTGTTCAGAAGCCATTAAGAAGGCTAACAGAATGTCAGGTTATATAGCGTCTTGATGTGTGGAGTACAAGTCACAGTAGGTTCTGCTCAAGCTTTATAACACACTGGTGAGGCCTCATCTGGAGTACTGGGTGCAGTTTGGGTCTCCAGGCTACAAAAAGATCATCGCAGAACTAGAAAAGGTCCAAAGAAGAGCGACTAGGCTGATTCCAGTGTGTTATAAAACTTCAGCATAACCTATCTGGACTTGTACTCTACAACAACAACAACAACAACAACATTTATTTCTATAGCACATTTTCATACAAACAGTAGCTCAAAGTGCTTTACATATTAAAGAATAGAAAAATGAAAGACACAATTATAAAACAAAATAAATCAACATTAACATCGAATAAGAGTAAGGTTCAATGGCCAGGGGGGACAGAAAAAAAAAACTCCAGACGGCTGGAGAAAAAATAAAATCTGTAGGGATTCCAGACCATGAGACCGCCCAGTCCCCTCTGGGCATTCTACCTAACATAAATGAAACAGTCCTCTTTGGATTTACATATCAAGGTGCTATATAACCTGACATTGTGTAAGTTTATTACTTTCCAGTTTGTGGTATCACTGGGTTTTATTTTGTTTATGTTTAATTACAGAATGCAAGGTGTCTGCAGGCTATTGTGTTGATGTACAGTTTCCAACCTTTCATTTAAAGCCGCTAATCCCAAAGCAAATTATTGTACATATTTTGCAGTGAGCGCTGCTTACTCAGCAAGTGTATTGAAGTTACTAGATTGTGTTTGATGTCCTACAAATACAATATTACATTTTTATATGTACATTTGGTTCTGGCAGAAGGGATGGGAGGAGGGTGGTCCAATGTCTTGTCAGAACTCAGGGGCCGTGGACTTGGGATCCATGTCTCCTTAACTGCTCTTTCACTTCCTACTGCTCAGTCTTTATTTTGAATATCCTTTTATTTTTATTTGCTGCCCTTCTTGAAGTACAGTTTTGGAGGTTCTCCGAAGCTTTTTTAAGCTATGATGCTCAGAGTACAGCACAAAATTTGCCTCTCCCCCGTTGAGAATGCTTCCTTTTCATATTAAATAGGAATTAGTCGGCATCAGCCGAGCGCTGCACTTACTAAGTAAAAGCTCTGGCAGATAACATCAAAGCAGTTCGCATGTCCTTAAGAGCAACCATTTATCTAAATGTTATGGTTGGCAGAGCGTAAATGGAGTCAGTAAAATATTACCAGCCAGAGCTAACATTCCACGTGGGCTCATAATCAGGGATTGCATGCTAGATATGCGGCGAAAGCGTATCACACCAATGGAGGTGCACGAGATAGCATGGGCCGCTTGGCTTTCGTGACAGGGCTAGAATCTCCTGCGTGCTCATTTTGTCTGGCGGAGTATTGCATACCGATAGGAACTGAAGCGTCAACCTCTCGTGCGGCATGGCATGGTGCCTAAAGCGTTGGAGTGTAAAGCCGCAAGGCTGCTGGATCAGACCTCGCCAATCACTGTGTCAACCTGAACAAGTCTGCCTGCACTCCAGTTCTAAGCAATTGAATTTGTGTAACGCTTCGAGATGACATTCATTGGGGAAAAGCAGTTTCTTAAATCAAATATTTGTCTTTCTCCAACAAAGGGTTTTACCATTGCTGATTCTTTTTGAGCATGTGGCTCACAATTTAGGCGTGTCATTTAGCATATAAATTCCCCAATCCTTTTTATTAATCTGCAGGTGATATAATCAAAGTCATATGCAAGGCAAGAGCCCACCCTGGTGGGATGCCTGCCCTTCACACTGAATCACTCCTTAACCTGGTCCATACTTCACTGCCATGAGACTGCTATGATCAGTAGTGTTTAAACATCTCTTGTAAGAATCCAGATTTCATTGACCCACTTAACTGCCAATGGAATTGTCATCTCAGGTTAAGGAGCACCGGAATCATCGGGTAGAAGAGCGCTTTCATCTGATTGGCTGGCCCAGCTCTGACGCAGCTGTAGACTGGCCAATAGGGGGAGGCGGCTTGTCAACTGAAGTCTCCAGGACTCTGACTGCGTCTGACTTGTCTCAGACTCCATTTCCGCTATCTGGCTGTGGTTCTACAATTAGCTGATGGACGGACATTATTGTTTTTAATTTGTTTCTATTTTGGTTCTGATGTATTTGAACAAATCTTTATCCTCATATGTGATAGTTTTGCATTTAGTGAGTGGTATAATCTGTTCTTTAATTTTGCCTTGAGACTTGTTGTGGTGGACCGCGCCTGCTCTTGATGAGCAGCGCTGTGTAAGAACAAAGTAGTTTGTACTGTTTTGATTTATTTCTGAGGTGGCCATGATATGCCAGCCATCCAGCTCTGTGAAGAGGATTGTAATAAGAATATAAGTTTAATGTCACTGTGCGCTGTACAAAAAGTATTTTATAAATCCACTCACATGTACAGGCCAGGCCAAAGTTAGCACGTAGGGGCTCTCAACATTTAGAACTGCTAGGCAAGCATTTGAAGAGAGAAGGTACAACTACGAAAATAGGCATTGTACTATTTCTGTATGTTACAGATGAAATGGAATCCTCTCCTTCCCTTGTTTGGAACCTAAGTAAGAGCCTGCACGTGGAGAAGACAGTATAAAAAGACTTGGACAGCAGGAAAACACTTTGAAGCCGACGGACAAAATGGTTATATCGTCATCCGTCCTGAAAACCCTTCCAACGTAGCGACGGAAAATGGCAGACTGTATAGGTTAAGATCCCACCTTGGTAATGTCTTGCTATGGCTTCCCGTCTATAATGCAGCATAAATCGACGTTATAGAAAGCCAAGTTATTTTCTCTTATGTGATTTTTACCGCCGTATCATCATGGGAGAGGTATCACCTTTTAATATCATATCTATATAGTTTTCGGTTACTTAAAATGCCGCAATTACAAAAGAACTTATTCCAACTAGGGAGCTATATCGCCCCCTATCGGAAACAAGGATCACTTGTGTTCCGTTTTGTGTGTTGTATTTACACCCAACCTACCTGGAAGGGGGTCTTTCTCCAAATTGCCTTTCCCAAGATTTCTTTTAAATTTTTGTCTTCATAGAGAGGCCAGACTATGGATGGGCGTCTGTCAAAAAAACAGGGCCTGCCAAAGCCCATTGAGGCATTCCGTGTTTGATTTTGGGCTATACAAGAGATAAATTGTTGCTGTTGTTGATGATCTGCACTCACCTAAAAGATTATTAGGAACACCTGTTCAATTTCTCATTAATGCAATTATCTAATCAACCAATCACATGGCAGTTGCTTCAATGCATTTAGGGGTGTGGTCCTGGTCAAGACAATCTCCTGAACTCCAAACTGAATGTCAGAATGGGAAAGAAAGGCGATTTAAGCAATTTTGAGCGTGGCATGGTTGTTGGTGCCAGACGGGCCGGTCTGAGTATTTCACAATCTGCTCAGTTACTGGGATTTTCACACACAACCATTTCTAGGGTTTACAAAGAATGGTGTGAAAAGGGAAAAACATCCAGTATGCGGCAGTCCTGTGGACGAAAATGCCTTGTTGATGCTAGAGGTCAGAGGAGAATGGGCCGACTGATTCAAGCTGATAGAAGAGCAACTTTGACTGAAATAACCACTCGTTACAACCGAGGTATGCAGCAAAGCATTTGTGAAGCCACAACACGCACAACCTTGAGGAGGATGGGCTACAACAGCAGAAGACCCCACCGGGTACCACTCATCTCCACTACAAATAGGAAAAAGAGGCTACAATTTGCACGAGCTCACCCAAATTGGACAGTTGAAGACTGGAAAAATGTTGCCTGGTCTGATGAGTCTCGATTTCTGTTGAGACATTCAAATGGTAGAGTCAGAATTTGGCATAAACAGAATGAGAACATGGATCCATCATGCCTTGTTACCACTGTGCAGGCTGGTGGTGGTGGTGTCATGGTGTGGGGGATGTTTTCTTGGCACACTTTAGGCCCCTTAGTGCCAATTGGGCATCGTTTAAATGCCACGGGCTACCTGAGCATTGTTTCTGACCATGTCCATCCCTTCATGACCACCATGTACCCATTCTCTGATGGCTACCTCCAGCAGGATAATGCACCATGTCATCAAGCTCGAATCATTTCAAATTGATTTCTTGAACATGACAATGAGTTCACTGTACTAAAATGGCCCCACAGTCACCAGATCTCAACCCAATAGAGCATCTTTGGGATGTGGTGGAACGGGAGCTTCGTGCCCTGGATGTGCATCCCACAAATCTCCATCAACTGCAAGATGCTATCCTATCAATATGGGCCAACATTTCTAAAGAATGCTTTCAGCCCCTTGTTGAATCAATGCCACGTAGAATTAAGGCAGTTCTGAAGGCGAAAGGGGGTCAAACACCGTATTAGTATGGCGTTCCTAATAATCCTTTAGGTGAGTGTATACTTCTAAATAGATGTTTCTGGGCTCAAGGATTTCAAATTTAGTATTAGTTTATCCATTTAAAGTGTATAAGACTTTTGTAGTGCTTTGCTGTAATGCCTCAGTTGTTTTCCTATGGGACTGCCATTTTGGAACATTTATATCTATTGTTGTTATGCTAGAAGGACTAGCAAAAATATTTTTGAGTTGAACCAAGAGATACGCCATAATCAGAAGGAAAAACAATGAGTCAAATCCAAGAGAACTGCGTTAGTATTGAAACGAAAGGCAAAAATTAAAGTGAGAACACAGCAAGCGAAGGGTCAGCCCAACACTCTGGCTGGACTAAGGAGTTTAGAGGACAAATACGTTCAACAAAAAGTTTCTTGTTTCTGCAAACTTGCACGAGGAAGCGATCAGAAAGATGACCAGGAGGTCACAACCTTTGAGGAAATGAGCAAAACAAAGTGGGTAGGCCTACTGACCTTGTCACAAACTCGACAAAGAGCCATAGCAAGGTTTGGGGCAGCCACCTGTATATTATTTCCTGGCTGCAAAATTCAAATAAGTGATAGCACTGAGTCCAAAACAGAACTGAGGGGACAGGGGAAAGGTGGAGGCTTTTAAAAGCCAGTACAGGAAGTGATGTCAAAGGGGCCAGGACCAGAAGGGTCTTCACCTATAGGCTCAGACCCGGCCAGGCGGAATTTCCCATGAACGGTCTGCAGAAAAGCGAGAAAAAGAGTCAGTGCACTCTGCCACATCCCGGTCTGAGTCGGAATTACCCTCATTCAAGCCCTTTAGCTGCCTCCCATGCACACGTGTGTGACCGCCTAACATCAGTAGAAACAAATAACGGCATCCATAGATAACCAGAGTGGTGGCAACAGCGCAAATAAATTCACAACACAAAATGTAATCAGGGACTCGGGCTAACTTAAAAATTAAATTCACTGCCTCGAATACCCCGAGAAAAGGACTGTAAGAACAAACCTGTTAATTCACAAGTAATCAAAAAATATTTTAAAAAACCTATTCATGACAATTGTATCCATGGTAATATTACCCAGCCTTCTCCAGTTTTCTCCAGCCTTTTCCTTCTCTTCTTGTGATGTTGTGATTTTTATTTTGACGGTCTAACGCCAACTTGTACATTTTGTATATTTTCACCTTTTATTCATCTGCCTGCCACTCGGATGAGTCAGAGGTGGACGATGCGTGAATGAGAACTCATACAGCAGCATCCTTCTTCTGCTGCTTTGGGTAAGCTATCCATAGAAGTATAAAAAAACTCATATACCTGGAACTTATTGGAAGAGGAAAGCAATTATTCACGCATGTACGAGGGGCGTTCAATTATAAAGAGGAATTTTCAGGCTCTGTTCTTATAAAAAGTGCAAGGTAGACGTGATTCTTTGGACAAACACACTCATATACAGTATGAACTTGTCGTTAGTAGTGCTAGCTGCTCTTCCAGTGAGTTGTAATCAACATGTCGGAGCAGGAGGTACACAGTAGTGCTGTGCAGTGCATTATTATTCAGTTTTTGACAAATGAAGGAGTCATTCCATCTCAGATTTATTCGAGACTTAAAAATCAGTTTGGGGAGGAGTGTCTGTCTCTCTCTCTCAGTCTGGAGTGTATGATTGGTGCAAGTCATTCAGAGAAGGACGATCATGTCTTCGGTCCGCTTAAAGAATTTTTAGGAGGGAAGAAATTCAAGCCAAATAACGAGGTTATTGACGCTGTGAAAGAATGAGTCAACATGCAGTCGAAAGACTTTTACTCTTCGGGGATTTAGGATCTTCCAGAGCACTGGAACAAGTGGTATTGCAGTGGCCGGTGACTACATAGAAAAATAGCGTGTACGTCATTTCATTATATTCAATAAATAAAGTGCAGCTCATAAATTCCTGTTTATATCTGAACGCCTCTCGTATAAGACTGAATTGATTGAACTAATATTATCTTCATATTATTATTGTTAAGAACTTTTATTACCAACTTGCAGCTAAGTGATGTTCAAACTAATTAGTTACACAAGACAGGCGCAGATTCCAAAAGTGATATGAAGATAGCAATGGATTTAGGAAAGGGAACTGCAGTTGTTCTTTGGCAAAATGAAGCCACTTGGCATGTACTGTGCTGTACCAAGAGGCTGACTGCGCCACAAACAGCAAGGACTGGGCAGGTTTACAGGTTACGCCTGCTGAAAGTGGCATAGCATGCAGTAGAATAAGATGGGCTAATGGTTTATCTGTGTCCAAATAACGGCTTTGTCTTTTGTGTATCCTTAAAATGAAATTAGACTCTTTAAGATAATTGTCATCTCTATTATTCCTGTTATACAATAAATCAGTTCCTTTCCATATTCTTAGTTTTCTATTTAATTTAAAAGAATTACTGTGTTTTAACTAATAGTAGCTAGATGGGAACAAAATTTTCTTTTGCTACTTATTGGGTACTACTCAATTGGGTATACTTTCAAAAATGTTAGGTTTTGGAAAATTCAACAACAATTAGTTACAGACCCTTCACCTCTAACACTCATCCATCAGTGACATCACTTGACTTGGACTCCGCTGTGCATGGAAGCGATTGAGTCACCTCAGGCCTATTTAGGGTTAACGTTTTTAACTATCTGGCACTGTAAACTGCTGTCAAAAGGCGCCTATTTAATGTACTAACACTAGCACATGTAATTGCGTCCCATTATCACTGTTACTGTATTTTTGAATATGATTCATTGTTACAAAACTATTTATTAAACAAAAATGTGATAACTGATTCTTGGATGAAGTAAGTAAAAAAATATGTGAAACGTGCCAACTTTCATGGCAGTTAACTTAGTCACCAAATGCACCGGAATGTTTATGCCACACATACAATTTCTAACTTGTTCAATTCTTACCTGAGTTTGAGGGATGTTGTTGTCTCCTATGATTTTGTTGACCTTCTGTAAAAAGTGAAATTTGCATTGGGACACATCTATCTATCTATCTATCTATCTATCTATCTATCTATCTATCTATCTATCTATCATATAGTGCCTTTCACATTATCTGTCTATCTATCTATCTTTAATATAGTGCCTTTCACATTATCTATCTATCTATCTATCTATCTATCTATCTATCTATCTATCTATCTATCTATCTATCTATCTATCTATCTATCTATCTATCTATCTATCTATCTATCTATCTATCAATATAGCCACCCTTCTTTCCAATAACAGTCATAAGCCTTTCCATTCATGGAGTCTGTCAGTTTCTTGATCTGTTGACGATCAGCTTTTTGTGGAGCACTGACTACAGCCTCCCAGACACTCTTCAGAGAGGTGTATTGTTTTTCTCCCCCGTAAATCTAGCGTTTAAGAAGTGCCCACAAGTTCTCGATAGGGTTTAGGTCAGATGAGGAAGGGGGGCCATGTCATTATTCCTTCATAGTTTAAGGCCTTTACTGGCTGGCCACGCAGTTGAGAACTTCGATGCAAGTGATGGAGCATTGGCCTGCATAAAAATCATGGTCTTTTTCCTGTATCACTGTTTGAAGAAAGTGTCTTCGAAAAACTGGCAGTAGGTTTGGGAGTTGATTTTGAGTTCATCTTCAATGCAAAAAGGTCCAACTAGCTCATCTTTAAAAATACCAGCTCATACCAGTACCCCACCTCCACATTGGAGTGGAGCTCTGTGCCCATTACTGATCCACAGGTCCATCCATCTGGTCCATCAAGAGTCACTCTCATCTCATCGGTCCATAAAACCTTTGAAAAAAATCTGTCTTCAGATATTTCTTGGCCCAGTTTTGATGTTTCAACTTATGTTTCTTGTTCAGTGGTGGTTGGGTTTCAGCCCTCCTTACCTTGGCCATGTCTTTGAGCACTGAACACCTTGTACTTCTGGGCACTCCAGGTAGGTTGCAGCTCTGGAATATGAAAGTACTGGAGGATAATGCGTTCCTGGTAGCTTCACGTTTGATTCTTCTCAAATCTTTGGCAGCTAATTTGCGTCTTTTGTTCTCAACACGTTTCTTGCGACCCTGTTGACTATTTGCAACAAAATGTTTGATGGTTCTGTGATCACACACCAATATCTTAGCAATTCCAAAAGTGCTGCATCCCTCTGAAAGACTTTTTACAATTTTTGACTTTTCAGAGTCAGTTAAATCTCTTTTTTGGCCCATTTTGCCCGAGGAAAACTAGCTGCCTAATAATTCTGCACACCTTGATATAGGGTGTTGATCTCCTTAGGCCACACCCTCCCTCATTACACAAATACACATCACCTGACGTGCTTAAATCCAATAAGCATTCAAGTTAATACAGCTTGGAGTTGGAATATACGCATTAAAAATGATGATATGGTCAAAATACTCACTTGCCTAATAATTGTGCACACAGTGTATTATACAGTGCCTTTCACATTATCTATCTATCTATCTATCTATCTATCTATCTATCTATCTATCTATCTATCTATCTATCTATCTATCTATCTATCTATCTATCTTTAATATAGTGCCTTTCACATTATCTATCTATCTATCTATCTATCTATCTATCTATCTATCTATCTATCTATGATTAATCCCAGGCAGCTGGTAAATTTTGCTGGCAAGGGGTGATGCCAAGAGTGAGGCTTACATGCGTAATACCTTCACAGACACCTTTACTTGTGATTGTCAAATCTCATTTCTTATGCCAGTGCAGTGAAGATTGAGTTTATCGTTAGAGCCTACAGAAGCTCGTGTCTGCATTGAGATCAAACCACAACTCTCATGCCCACAACATAAAGCAAACTACAAAGCTGAGAAGTTGTGTAACTTGGCTCGTAAGCACTATTGATACACAGCATATGGAGAAGTGCTGTTGCTGCATTGTAGTAGATATTATGTTTTAGTCAGGGGTCCTCCTGTGGCTTATGTTTAAATCCCTAATCTTTTGCTTATCTTATTTGTTCATGTCTTATCCTTTAAGTATTATCATTTACGTTTATTTTGCTATAAATGTTTAGCATTTGCATAATTGTGTATTTTTTGTTAAGTTTGATTATTACTTGTGCATGTTCTGCCTTGTTTCTTGTGCTTTGTGGGTGGTTACTCAAGAGGCGGGGCCACCTATCTATCATTCTTGATTGACTGCCCCAGTTTTATAAAGGCTGATGGGAAATGCAGTCCCTTAAGGTACATTGTATGCACTTGGTGTTTGTGAGTTCTTCTCTTTATAATTATTGTTACTTTGGATTTTCTGGCTATTTTATATTTTTTGGACTCTGTTTAAAGATTTCGACCTTTCTGTCTCATTTGGCTCTTTTAAACTTTTTCATATTACTAATTACAATTTTTTATAACACATCTTTTATTTTAAATAAGATTTGTATTACCATTTTTGTGATCAACCAGAGTCTTATGCTCGAGCTCCTTCTTGTGTGACTTTGCTTTATTTTTGTGAAATGTATTGTTGTTTTGCCAGCTCCTCGTTTATGGGCCTGCTCCAAGTGAAGGTAACAGTTCATATTTGTGGCCTGACTGGAATTAGTGAGTCTCTTCTGTGAAGAGCAGTGAAGATCCTGGGCTGCTTGAATTTCTGAGGCCTGATTTATTTTGCTTTGGAGGAAACTCCATTCATAGCAGTAATCATACTGATAATAATAATGCACTTTATTTATATAGCGCATTTCCCATGCTCAAGGTGCTTAGGTTCTCAAACTAAACACTATTACACATGTAGTAATTTAAATTCTCCACATCCCATTGCTGACACCAATAGAGCTGAGATTGTGTTTGTACCTCGTACACTTCCAAGCTCCTACCCTAACTTTAATTAACCTCAGCCTCTCTGTAAGTGACATTTTCATTCTTTTACTATACAGCAAACATTTTCTGTCATGGAGATGATGAGATAATTTCATATTTAACTCTTTCCTTAACTGTATTATCTTTAATTAGTGCATATTCAATGATAAGCTGTTTTGTTAAAGACTTTTAGTCTATAGTCGTGGCCAAAAGTTTTGAGAATAACACAAGTGTTGGTTTTCACAAAGTTTGCTGCTTCAGTGTTTTTTCAGTATAATGAAGTAGAATTACAAGCGTTTCATAAGTTTCAAAGGCTTTTATTGACAATTACATTAAGTTTATGCAAAGAGTCAATATTTGCAGTATTGGCCCTTCTTTGTTTTCAAGACCTCTGCAATTCGCCCTGGCAGGCTGTCAGTCAACTTCAGGGCCCAATCCTGTCTGATGGCAGCTGCCCATTCTTGCAGAATCAATGCCTGGAGTTTGTCAGAATTGGTAGGTTTTTGTTAGTTTGTCTGCCCAAGCCTGTGTGCTGTCCACGTATCTCTGTAATGATTCAACATATTCCAGATTATCATGCCAATCCACCCAAGATTGGCATCACCTGCAAACTTAACCAGCTTGTTATTTATATTCCCATCTAAATCATTTAAAATAGCAGCAACCCTAGCACTGCCCCCTGCTGGTCACCACTCTTAACATCGGCCAGTTCTGATGAGGTTCCTCACACCATCACCCTCTGCTTCCTGTGTCTGAGCCAATTCTGCACCCACCTAAAAACATCACCCTGAACTCCCACTTCTTTTAGTTTGATGCCCAACCACCTCTCGTGTGGCACCTTATCAAATGCTTTCTAAAAGTCAAGATTAATAATATCATCTGCTGATCGTATCCTTTTGTAGTCGCACTCACAAATGCCTGCTACTATTCCTGAGCAAGCTCTGCCCTGGTGGTGCCCGCTGCTGAATCAGATTTACGAGACGGTCCTGCCGCTTGCTCGGTTTTCTTTTGTGCCCTGAAGCCTTCTTCACAACACCACTGGAAATGGTGTTTTTGGGATTAAGTACACTTTCATGGCAAATAGGGACTTTTGCAATTAATTGCAATTCATCTGATCACTCTTCATAACCTTCTGGAGTACAGTATATGCAATTTTATTTATTATTTTTGTTGTTTATTTCACCTTATACAATTTCTTGTATTAGGAATTTGTTAGTTTTCGCATACCCCTTGGGGTCAGAGTGCAGGGTCAGCCATTGTGCAGTACCCCTGGAGCAATTTCAGGTTAAGGGCCTTGCTTAAAAAGAGTAGGATCTCTTTTGACAGTGACTCGAACCGGCAACCTTCGGGATACCAGCGCAGATCCTTAGCATCAGAGCCACCGAGGCAGCAAACTTTGTGAAAATTAATATTTGTGTCATTCTCAAAACTTTTGGCCACGACTGTACTCAGACATTTTGGTGCATTTCCTATCCATAGAAGTGAGAAGTCAAGCAAAATGACACCTTTACTGAAAAGATCAAAACATGCAAGCTTTTGAGGCAACTCTATTACATCTTTGCCTGAAGAAGGGGCCTGAGTTGCCGCCTCGAAGGCTTGCATATTGTGATCTTTTCAGTAACCCAATAAAAAGTGTCATTTTGCTTGACTTGAAATTATTTCACACAAGTGACCTACACTCACCTAAAGGATTATTAGGAACACCTGTTCAATTTCTCATTAATGCAATTATCTATTCAACCAATCACATGGCAGTTGCTTCAATGCATTTAGGGGTGTGGTCCTGGTCAAGACAATCTCCTGAACTCCAAACTGAATGTCAGAATGGGAAAGAAAGGTGATTTAAGCAATTTCGAGCGTGGCATGGTTGTTGGTGCCAGACGGGCCGGTCTGAGTATTTCACAATCTGCTCAGTTACTGGGATTTTCACGCACAACCATTTCTAGGGTTTACAAAGAATGGTGTGAAAAGGGAAAAACATCCAGTATGCGGCAGTCCTGTGGGCGAAAATGCCTTGTTGATGCTAGAGGTCAGAGGAGAATGGGCCGACTGATTCAAGCTGATAGAACATTAGAACATTAGAACAATCTAGACGAGAACAGGCCATTCAGCCCAACAAAGCTCGGCAGTCCAAGAGAGAGAGAGAGAGAAGAGCAACTTTGACTGAAATAACCACTCGTTACTCACTACATTCATAATGGCTAACATGTATAACACCCTAGTACTATCCGTAGAAGGTATAGGCTGTGAAGTGGACGGTAGTGTTTTCTTAATCTTTTAAGATTGGTGCAGAATGACACTCTTTACAGCTGTGCTCTGAAGATTAACGCAGCTGTTAAAAGCTCAAGCACTGGTGGGTACATTTGTCAGCATTTCTCTTAGTGAACTCAGGCTGTTCTTATGGCAGGGCTCCCTAATAAAGGATGGGCACTGGGGGCCATTACAGTGGTGATCTCAGTTGTTATTTAAAAGGAAATCCCCTAACACCCTCATAAAATCGACATGAAAGTGACTGAGTCAACTGAGCTAAAGAACTTCTGGTTATCTACACGGCCGGATTAAGACGAAATTGGACCTGATGCTGCAGCGTAAAAAAGGCCATTTTATCTCGCCATTGGTGCATGTGCATTCGACACTCACCGTACATGCGACGCAACCAGCCAGCCTTTATTGAACATGAATAATAATAACGACGTAGTATCGCAACAACTCGAGATCAACATCAAACTATGTAACATCAACATTCAATAGCAATTGTCTGAAAAGTGCACTTAATGCAAAAAACCTAACAATGAAATACACAAAATTTCGCAATTCTCTTACAAAACAGAGTAAGAAAAAAATAATTTGCAGAGACATTGGGTCAAAGTGACTCAGTTCAGGCTCTTGAGGGTAAAAATTTGTCCATGATTTAAATTTCATAACAGACCAGAATCCTGTCGAGGATTTAAAAAATTCTAAACATCCATGCTGGACCTGCTTTTAGTTTTACCTTTACAGATAACCATTTAAATAGCCACCGATTGTTACTGTACAACTAACTTTCAAGGTGAAAAATGTACGACGTGGCACTTACCGAATAATAATAAAGTGGCAGCAGTCACCATGATGGCGCCACGGTGGCGCAGTAGGTAGCGCTGCTGCCTCGCAGTTAGGAGACCTGGGTTTGCTTCCCGGGTCCTCCCTGTGTGGAGTTTGCATGGGTTTCCTCCGGCTACTCTGGTTTTTCTCCCACAGTCCAAAGACATGCCGGTTAGGTGCATTGGAGATTCAAAATTGTCCCTAGTGTGTGCTTGATGTGTGTGTGTGGGCTGGCGTCCTGCCCGGGGTTTGTTCCTGCCTTGCGCCCCGTGTTGGCTGGGATCGGCTCCAGCAGACCTCTGTGACCCTGTAGTTAGGATATAGCAGGTTGGATAATCAATGGATGGATGGATGGAATACCCAAGATATTGCAAAAAGCGCAGCTAAAATACTAAATAAACTGTTTAACGTAAAATTGATAGCATTAACTTGAAATCTTCGGTTAACAATAAGCACAACATTATAGTTACTTCACAGTGCAAAGAACAATAGTAACTGTATAATAAGTAATGCTGTATCTAGGCGTCCGAAAGTCGGACTCCAAATTTCATTCTAAGAATTATTTTGAGGTTAATATAGCAAAGGAAAACTGTTCAGCTTCCGGAAAATTCTCGTCCGTTTTCATCTGGGCCTATTTCAGGAATGGGCCTAATGTGGCAGCATTAATAGCACCCACCTTAATCCATCCCTGGTTATCTACAGGGGACCTGTGGTGGCTGCCCAGCATTGGCTTGTCCCTAAAATACAGAAAGATAGCAGCTTGCGTTTTTTGTCATTTACATTAAAACAGAATTACATCAAATTAATGAATGCAGAATAAATAATGATTGTAAAACACGTTTGCCTGCAGAGGGGAGCTTAAACAAATGCCTTGCACCATGCAAAGTTCCTTTGCCACGTTAAGTTATTCAACCTTAGAAAATGATGCAAGTTCAAAGGAAAAGAAATCAAGGAATGTAAGAATTATATGACTGCAGAGGGACAAAGGCAGATTTCAGAGCTGTTACCAAACACAACGCACAAACACATTCTCAAGACACAAACTGGGGCAGCTGTCTTCAAATGAGCAAGTGTTGGGTTTCGAGGTCGGCTCCGCGTACAAGGAAAAGAATCGAAAGAAAAGGCTCCCCTGAAATGGAGATCAAAGACAGGCAGCGGTGATCTTGAAGACACAATGGCTATAACAGAGTGCAACTCAACTCCAATTCACCAAAGGCTATTTGAGATCCTTAAAGCGGGAGCAGGATTCAAAAGGAATTGCCAAAAAAACAACAAAAAAAAGGAAGAAAAACTTTGCCATGAATATTCAGTTACTTCCCCCTGACGAGGTGCCATTGTGAGATTTGAATTGTGCGAAGTTGGGGGGGTTAGGGGGGGCTCATGGGTGATGGTTAGTGGAAGGTGGAGCGCAAATTGACACAAATGGGTCTTCACTGGAGCATCTGTTGTAATGTCTGAATGTCCGACTGCTCCAGTGTGGCTTGTTTGTGCGTTCTGGAACGTCTCCCATTCAAGTACATTGTGGCCTAATGACAAAAGCATAAGGCTGCAAGACCTGTCTAGTTTAGTTCCAGCTGTGATCTCAAGTCGCTTCACCTGCCTGCCCTATCAAATTCTATATACAGGGGCAGAGTTTGACACCGGACCATCAGCTGGAGGGGTTGCTGGTTCCATTCCTGCCTGCTGATCCATTATGTGACTCACTGAGAGCTGGACAAGTAATCCTCCAGACTTCCAATGTAACAAGAATAAACAGCCATTAATATAATGAAAAACCTGTAGGATAAAACAAAATAATTTAAGAAGCAGTTTATTATTTCACACAAGTGACCTACACTCACCTAAAGGATTATTAGGAACACTTGTTCAATTTCTCATTAATGCAATTATCTAATCAACCAATCACATGGCAGTTGCTTCAATGCATTTAGGGTGTGGTCCTGGTCAAGACAATCTCCTGAACTCCAAACTGAATGTCAGAATGGGAAAGAAAGGTGATTTAAGCAATTTTGAGCGTGGCATGGTTGTTGGTGCCAGACGGGCCGGTCTGAGTATTTCACAATCTGCTCAGTTACTGGGATTTTCACACACAACCATTTCTAGGGTTTACAAAGAATGGTGTGAAAAGGGAAAAACATCCAGTATGTGGCAGTCCTTTGGGCGAAAATGCCTTGTTGATGCTAGAGGTCAGAGGAGAATGGGCCGACTGATTCAAGCTGATAGAAGAGCAACTTTGACTGAAATAACCACTCGTTACAACCGAGGTATGCAGCAAAGCATTTGTGAAGCCACAACACGCACAACCTTGAGGCGGATGGGCTACAACAGCAGAAGACCCCACCGGGTACCACTCATCTCCACTACAAATAGGAAAAAGAGGCTACAATTTGTACGAGCTCACCAAAATTGGACAGTTGAAGACTGGAAAAATGTTGCCTGGTCTGATGAGTCTCGATTTCTGTTGAGACATTCAAATGGTAGAGTCAGAATTTGGCGTAAACAGAATGAGAACATGGATCCATCATGCCTTGTTACCACTGTGCAGGCTGGTGGTGGTGGTGTAATGGTGTGGGGGATGCTTTCTTGGCACACTTTAGGCCCCTTAGTGCCAATTGGGCATCGTTTAAATGCCACAGGCAACCTGAGCATTGTTTCTGACCATGTCCATCCCTTCATGACCACCATGTACCCATCCTCTGATGGCTACTTCCAGCAGGATAATGCACCATGTCACAAAGCTCGAATCATTTCAAATTGGTTTCTTGAACATGACAATGAGTTTACTGTACTAAAATGGCCCCCACAGTCACGAGATCTCAACCCAATAGAGCATCTTTGGGATGTGGTGGAACGGGAGCTTCGTGCCCTGGATGTGCATCCCACAAATCTCCATCAACTGCAAGATGCTATCCTATCAATATGGGCCAACATTTCTAAAGAATGCTTTCAGCACCTTGTTGAATCAATGCCACGTAGAATTAAGGCAGTTCTGAAGGCGAAAGGGGGTCAAACACCGTATTAGTATGGTGTTCCTAATAATCCTTTAGGTGAGTGTATTACAATGCAATAAAATTAAATTTTTGTATAGCCCAAAATCACACAAGAAGTGCCGAAATGGGTTTTAACAGGCCCTGCCTTTTGACAGCACCTCCCAAGCCTTGACTGTCTAAGAAGACAAGGAAAAACTCCCAAAAAAACCCTTGTAAGAAAAAAAATGGAAGAACCATTAGGAAAGGCAGTTCAAACAGTCGTGTAGCTCGAGTTCATGCCACTCGAGGCGGGGCGGTGCTTCAATTTGCTGCCCTCCAACATTTCTGAATATGTTCGTCTTCTTTCTTCTTCCACTTTTTTCGGTTGCTCCCATTAGCGGTCGCCACAGAGGATCATCTTCATCCTTATCGTCCTGTCCTCTTCATCTTGTTCTGTCACACCCATCACCTGCATGTCCTCTCTCACCACATTCATAAACCTTCTCTTAGGCCTTCCTCTTTTCCTTTTCCCTGGCAGCTCTATCCTCAGCTCTAGCATCCTTCTCCCAATATACTCAGCATCTCTCCTTTGCACATGTGCAAACCTACACAATCTCACCTCTCTGACTTTGTCTCCCAACTATCCAACCTGAGTTGACCCTCTAATGTTCTCTTTTCTAATCCTATCCATCCTTGTCACACCCAATGCAAATCTTAACATTTTTAACTCTGCCACCTCCAGCTGTCTCTTGCTTTCTGGTCAGTGCCTCCAGCCCATATAACATAGCTGGACTCACTACCATCCTGTAGATGTTCCCTTTCACTCTTACTGATATCTGTCTGTCACAAATCACTCCTGACACTCTTCCCCACCCAATCCACCCTGCCTGCACTCTCTTCTTCACCTCTCTTCCACAATCCCCATTACTCTTTACTGTTGATCCCAAGTATTTAAACTCATCCACCTTCACCAACTCTACTCCCTCATCCTCACCATTCCACTGACCTCCCTCTCATTCACACACGTGTATTCTGTCTTGTTCCTACTGACCTTCAATCCTCCAGAACATATCTCCACCTCTCCAGGGTCTCCTCAACCTGCACCCTACCATCACTACAGATCACAATGTCATCAGCAAACATCACAGTCCACGAGGACTCCTGTCTAATCTCGTTTGTCAACCTGCCCATCACCATTGCAAATAAGAAAGGGCTCAGAGCCGATCCCTGATGTAATCCCACCTCCACCTTGAATGCATCTGTCGCTCCTACCGCAGACCTCACCACTGTCACACTTCCCTCGTACATATCCTGTACAACTCTTACGTACTTCTCTGCCACTCCTGACTTCCTCATATAATACCACAGCTCCTCTCTCTTCACCCTGTAATATGCTTTCTCCAGGTCCACAAAGACGCAATGCAACTCCTTCTGGCCTTCTCTAAACTTCTCCATCAACACCCTCAGAGCAAACATCACATCTGTGGTGCTCTTTCTTGGCATGAAACCATACTGCTGCTCACTAATCATCACCTCACTTCTTAACTTAGCTTCCACTACTCTTTCCCATAACTTCATGCTGTGGCTCATCAATTTTATTCCCCTGTAGTTACTGCAGTCCTGCATATCCCCCTTATTCTTAAACTTCTTCTCCACTCCTCAGGCATCCTCTCACTTTCCAAGATTCCATTAAACAATCTGGTTAAAAACCGCCACTGCCATCTCTCCTAAACACCTCCATGCTTCCACAGGTATTTCATCTGGACCAACGGCCTTTCCATTCTTCATCCTCTTCATAGCTGTCCTTACTTCCTCCTTGCTAATCCGTTGCACTTCCTGATTCACTATATCCACATCATCCAGCCTCTTCTCTCTTTTGTTCACTTCATTCATCAGTCTCTCAAAGTACTCTTTCCATCTGCTCTACACATTTTCCTCGCTTCTGAGTACGTTTCCATCTTTATTCTTTACCACCCTAACCTGCTGCACATCTTTCCCACCGGTCCTTTTCTCCCTCCTTAGTGTCTAACCTCTCATACAACTTATCATACGCCTTTTCTTTATTCTTTGCCACCTCTCTCTTCACCTTGCGCCTTATCTCCTTGTACTCTTGTCTACTTTCTGCATTTCTCTGACTATCCCACTTCTTCTTTGCCATCCTCTTCCTCTGTATACTCTCCTGTACTTCCCCATTCCATCACCAGGTTTCCTTTCCCTCCTTCCTCTGACCAGATGTCACACCAAGCACCCTTCTTGCTGTCACCCTTACTACATCTGCTGTACTGTAGTTTCCCAGCTGTCTGGTAATTCTTCACTACCACCCAGTGCCTGTCTCACCTTCTCACTAAACTCAACCTTGCAGTCTTCCTTTTTCAACTTCCACCATTTGATTCTTGGCTCTGCCCTCACTCTCTTCCTCTTCTTGATCTCCAACGTCATTCTACAGATCACCATCCTATGCTTCTTAACTACACTTTCCCCTGCCACCACTTTGCAGTCTTCAATCTCCTTCAGATCTTCTGCATAGGATGTAATCTACCTGTGTGCATTTTCCTCCACTCTTGTACGTAACCCTATGTTCGTCCCTCTTCTTAAAATACGTATTCACCTCAGCCATGTCCATCCTTTTGTCAAAATCCACTATCCTCTGACATTCTTCATTCCCCTCCTCGACACCATACCTACCCAACACCTCCTTGTTTCCTCTTTTCCTTTCACCAACATGCCCACTAAAATCCACTCCAATCACCACTTTCTGTCCCTTGGGTACACTGTTCATCACTTCAATCAACTCACTACATAAAATCAATTCTCCTCCATCGCACACCCAACTTGTGGTGCATATGCATTAACAACATTCATCATCACACCTCCAATTTCCAGCTTCATAATCATTACTATAATCATTACATCTCTGACACTCTTTTCACCTCCAAAATACTCCTGACACTTTTCCTTCAGAATAACCCCTACTTCATTTCTCCTGCCATCCACACCATGACAGGATAATTTGAATCCACCTCTGATCCACCTGGCCTTACTCTCCTTCCATTTCCAATATATCAACCTTCGTTCTCTCCATCATATCTGCTAACTCTTTCCCATTACCAGTCATACTACCAACATTCAAAGTTCCTACCCTCAATTCCACTCTCTTTATCTTCCTCCTCTCCTCCTGCCTCCGGACACGTCTCCCTCTTCTTCTTTTCCTTCTTTGGTCAACAGTAGTCCAATTTCCGCCAGCACCCTGTTGGCTAACAGTACTTGTGGTGGTTGTTGTTAACCCAGGGCTCGACCGATCCAGTATGGACATTTTTATTGCTGTCCGCATATTGATCTGACAAAATTTTACACCAGATGCCCTTCCTGACTTAACCCTCCCCATTTATCCTTTTTTGGGACTGGTACAGAGAAACACACTGGTTTGTGCATCCCCTGTGACTGGGATAACATATCTGAATATGTTAACCTATTTAAATAGGAAAATTAAAATGATGTACAGAGAAAAATTAAGATACATTTTGCATAGATTTATTCATATATAGAGAAACAGCAATACTTTTTCACATAAAGTTATAAGCATGAAGTAGACAAGAAAATAGTATAGACGCACTTATAAGCCTTTTTTTAATTATTAGTTTAATAGAATTACGCTGCGAAAACCAGAACCAGTGTAGTGTAAAAGTGATAGGTGGGGATGTTTTCTGCGTAGAGCAAGAACGCATTCAGATTGATAATGAAACAAAACTATAAATTGTAGATTTGTTGTTTATCTTCCTAGAAATTATAATCTGTGTAATGTTTGTTTATTTTTGTTATTGTCTCATAAATTTCAACTGCTGTGTCTGATGCCGCCACAGAAGGACAGTTTTAAAATTATTTTTGAAGCGTTTCTGAATAAAAATCAGTGAATTTTACTTTTTTCATTCATGAGTGATATTTTTCCGAACCCTGCTGCCAACACACGAATTGTACAGAGCCTTTTGGCCAATAATACCACCCCCAAAAATGTGCCGTCGGGGGCAAACTGCCCCCTTCGCCCACCCCGCTGAGTTCAAAGAGAAACCCCTTGCCAGGCAGGTTGGACATGGTCAATACAACACAATACACAGAACAGAATACAAGTAATCCTCAATACAATATAATAGTGCAATAAAAATATTACATCTTACAGAGCAGAATTCAACAGTAGATGATATCACATACTGTGGTGGGTTGGCGCCCTGCCCGGGGTTTTTCCTACCTTGCGCCCTGTGTTGGCTGGGATTGGCTCCAGCAGACCCCCGTGACCATGTAGTTAGGATACAGCGGGTTGGATAATAGATGGATAGATTATATCACATAAAATGATTTGGATTTGTTCAGAGTCCTGGAGACATCACCCATCAAACTGTCTCCCCCATTGGCCATTCCACAGCTGAGACAGCCAATCTGATGAAAGGACCCCTCTACCTGACGATTCCTGCGATCCTCCATCAGAGATGACTTTACTTTTGGCAAACAAAACAACTTGGCAGGTGGGCTGTGGCACTAAGTGCCACATTTGAGTACCAAGAAGAGAAACAGAATAGGCAAGAGTTAGTAACAAATTATAACTATCATATTATTTATGTTTTAGTGCTAATGACTAACAACAGACATGCAGTCTGTACAGTTAATCAGCAGCTCTAGTCAGGGTGTGCTAAACTGAAGTAGTGAGTCTTCAGCTGGGGTTTAAAAGCTGAGACCGAAGGGGCATCTCTTATAGTAGCAGGCAGACCATTCCACAGTTTAGGGGCCTTGTAACTAAAAGCTTGACCTCCCACTGTTACTTTATTAATCCTTGGAATCATAAGCAGACCGGCATCTTGAGATCTTAATGTGCGCTCAGGTTTTTAAGTCATGATGAGTTCAGACGAGTAAGCAGGTACCTTTGTCACTGAAGGCTTTATTAGTTAAAAGGAGGATTTTGAAATCTGCCCTAAACTTAACCGGGAGCCAGTGTAGGAATTAAGAACGGGAGTTATGTGTTCATAATTTCTTGTTCTTGTAATAATTCTTGCAGCAGCATTTTGAATTAACTGGGAGCTGTATAAGAATCGGCTTCTATTTAAGAAACTGATTGGAGTGAAATTGGTTGGAGTTTGAAGTCCCAGTTTAGCTAGTCATCTGTTGGCTCGTTTCACATCACATTTCTGTTTGGCTGTCACTTAATGTAGAAACAAATCAATTCAGAGGACTGAATCCTTAAAAATGGGGCTATTAAAATGAAGGGAAAAGGAGTTAATTAGCAGTGAAAACTGATTAAGAAAAGGGTTAGAATGAAAACCTGCAGCCACTGTGGCCCTCCAGGACTGGAGTTGGACATTCTTATGCAAAGCTAAACTGTGCTATTGAACACCATTTGTGACAGAGAAGCTGGACTGCAGTTATTTAAAATAAAATGAGGAATTCATACACTCTGCTTAGGTTCCTTTCCTTCTTCATGGCCTGCTGATGTTATAGTTAGGATGGTTTAGTGAGGTTTTTGGATCAACTCTTCTGTGGTCATCCACGACCTCAGCAAAACACTCAGATTTGACTATCTAGTAGTAGCAGTAGTAGTGGTGGTAGGAAGAGGAGTAGTAATGACAGCAGTGACAAGATTTTGACTGCAGATTGTCACATTGCTGCACATCATCTGCATCCAAAGCAGATTTTCACTTAAACTTCCCATTGAGAGCAGAGCTATTTATGAACAAAGAGATTTTGGATATGCTTGAGAGAAAGGGCTTTGCTGGGGTACTAGAAAGAAAGCTTCATCCAATAATTGAACCTTACTCAGAAGGAGTAATTTGTATTCTATCCTAGTTATGAAATAGTGAGCCAATTATTTGGAATTTGGCTCAATTGCGTCCCATTCTATTAGTCTTTGTCGAGATGTTTCTTCACCTTATTTTGAGTCCACCTGAGGCCAGTTCAGTTGATTGGACATGATTTGGAAAGGCACACACACCTGCGTATAGAAGGTTCTACAGCTGAGAGCCAGTCAAGACATTGGGTGGTCTAGGTTGCCGCTTTAGGTGCCATCACCAGAGCGGTGGCATTTGCTAAAGTTAAGGGCTGCATGCCCTGGACGTCGAGGGGCACTCTTTATGCAATTCAAGTACTGCATGCTCTGGACATGGAGGGGGAACCACAGGCCTTGAACTCTCATAATAGTGACCACATGCTATGGACACTTAGGGGCATGTTTATCTAACTCCCCTCCAAGCAAACCCCTCAGGGGGCTCAACATGGGTTTGGCACTTGGTGGCAGCAATTAACTTTGCAGAAAAAGTTTGAACTTTTCTCTGGAATTGAAACAGGCAATAAGAAAAAATGTATCACCATCAAATTCGCCATTCTGCAGTCTGCTTTGTCAACTGTACAGGGTTAAAGACAAAAGTATGGGCAAACTCTATTATAATGAAACCCCCATTATAACAAAGTGTTTTTTTTAGTTCCAAGCATTTCATTTTAACGAAATTTGACTTGTAACTTTAATGACCCAACATACACAAAAAATATTTAAAAATCCTCTATAAAGGAGACGCAAAATCCTCTGGCTTAAGGACAAGGCAAATGATAATCTTTATAAGTAAACTAGGGGGCTCTGCCAACTGCTCATTTTGCTTGCCAACCCCTGTGTGGGCGCCATCCATTTCGCTCGCGTATGGGGAAGCGGATGTACAATTTAAACAGATTGTTATTTTCATGAGAATTGTTACATATGCATAATAGAACTATTTTACATTACAGTGAGTAATTAACCATAGTTAAAAAAAGAGTAAAAAGTAATAAATGGAAAGAAAATTATGTTTCATGTTGCATTAGAGGTGTTTGCTGCATTATACCTTTTCATTCTGTTTGGCTTTAAAATTAACACACAAATACTTTTTAAACTTACACTTTTACTGTCAAACTTTAGTAAAAACAATATTTGGAATTAACTTTTCATCAATATCGCATTGAATTTTGATTCCCCAAGATATAACTGCTCGTGAGTGAATATCGTTTCTTTCTCTCTAATAAATAAACCAACTTTTTCGAATGTTTGTCCCTGTGATTTGTTAATTGTCATAGCAAAAGCTATTCTAACGGGAAACTGTAAACGTTTTAATACGAATCGCATATCAAGATCTCCTTTGGTGTCTAATGTTATCCCCTGAAAAAACGTTAAAATTAAAATGTTAAAATTTTACATGTCAGAATTGTTCGACTAATTTTGAATCCAACTAATCTTGTCCTATTGCATAGCCCATCACTCAGACACAAATTACTCAATAACATTACGATACATCCTTCTTTCAATAGTAATTTGTGCGTTGGAAGACCAGACGGTGTTAACGGTTGTAGATATTCTTCGGGATATTGTAAGTTAATGTTTTCATTTTCCGCATCACCATCGCCAACTGTTTCAGCATAGTCTACTGATAAGCATTTAACCAATTTGCCAAGTAACTGATCGACAATTTTCAATTTAATTTGTTTGACTTCATCGTTTCTCGGTGCTAGGATTGCCTGTGTGCTCATTTCTTCTGTTGATAACCCTCCAGGACGAAATTTTTCAATAAGATTTGGACATAATAAGTCTTCTTTTATTGGGGGCTTAAGCTGAGGAAACGTTAAAATTTGTAAGAGCTGAGAGCGCAGGAACTGTGTCTGACAAAAGCATTCACACGAATGAGAGGTGGGAGGACTGTGGCCGTGTGCCATTAGCCAGAAATGGTTCAGAGGAGGGTGGGACCTCGTCTACCAACTTGAAAAAATCTCTGGGCAATGGTCTTGTCTCATCTCAAGATTTTCTTTCATACTAGGGAGAAATATTTTTCAGCACATCACAGAAGAATCCCAGAATGGTATATACTGTAGGTGAAAAAGTAAAAACGGCAGCGTTCTGGTGCTGCTCAGATTCACACCATTGAAGGGACGGTGATTTGATTATTTTTTTGGAGGGGATCCCAGGAATGCACCCAGCCTTGGCCCAACTCGCACCACTTACACACAGAGACATGACTTAACAGCAAATTAAATAAATAACTATGCAATATATTGAAGGAAACAAAAACACAAACAACAAATCAACAGCTAATCCTCCTTTTCGCCCACAACAATATTAAATACTAACACAACAATAAATGTCTAACAACAAATGCTAATGACCCTGTCCATAAACAGTCCAAATGTAATGGTAGTGGATGAAGTGGAATGGAGGAAAAGATGACGATCCCGGGAAGAGTCTTTTATAAGTAATGTATTAAACAGTCCTACCTGTATTCCTGATGCGGTGAGGGGTGATGAGGTGTGGGAACGCCCCCTCAGATGAAGGACGACAAACAATGCAACACTACTCAATGACAGGCAGAGACGGGACAGTCCATACATCCTTACAGGTTTGACGATCCAGGATAGAAGTGACATCCCACAGGTGGTATTGCAGATGAGACAGATGGGCAGGTACAACCACAAAACAACAGGGGTCCCTTGCTGCTTAGCTGGCTCCCTTTTAAAGTTCCTCCCGGCCCTTCTTGTCCCCAGCAGCCCCTGAACCCGTTGCAGACATCCAGTCAGGGCAATACCCTGGGGGAAGCTAGGAAATGGAGTCCATTAATCTGTAGCAGTGCTACAAAGTTTTGCCTAAAAGGCCACCCAGAACCGACAAGTCCTCAATATGCAATGCAGCAATCAGAATTCAAAAAAACAAAAGCGAAATTCTGAAACCAGGAAATCAATACTTACAATTAATGCAATCCAACAGCTTCAATGAGCCACTGAAGAATCGGCTCCAAGCTTCAGAGTGTAAAGACAGAGGCGGTCCTAAAGTAGTGATGTCATGATGGCCCCGCCTCCTGGGGTTTGACGCACAAAACACAAGGAATAGACTCAAAGAACTTAAGTACACATACATACTGAGTAATAAACACACATAACATTAACACAAATTACATAAAAATGAAAAAAGAAATTAAATTAATCATTTAAAAGTAGCAGTAAAATGGAAAATAAATATAAGCCAGTGAAAAAACTGAATATAACATAACTTTGAGATTGCTACTAGTATTTGTGAATTTATTCATTTTAACGGTTTCTGTACTAATTCTATTTATAATTTTAAACATTTCAATCATGCCCCTTCTTTATCTCCATGTACTTAAACTGAGAAGGTTCAACTCCTACAATGTCTCCTCATAGCTGATAGCTCTCAGTCCTGGAATCAGCCCAGTCGCTCTTCTCTTGACTTTCTGAACAACAACACCATTTATTTCTGTAGCACATTTCCATACAAATGATGTGCTTTACAAGATGAAGAAAGAAAAAAGAAAAATATTAAAATAAAATTAGGCAATACTAAGTAACAACATAGAAGAGAAAAAACAAAAAAACTCAAACAAAAAAAAACAAAAAACAGAGGGATGGAGAAAAAAAAGACAAAATCTGCAGGGGGTCTGAGGCCACGAGACCACCCAGGCCTCAATGGGCATTCTACCTAACATCTATGATCTCATTTAGTCATCATGGCTTTCAGGCTTCACATGGAAGAATTAGATGATGATGGTCATGTGGACCTCTGGCCTTCAATCCATCAATGTGGGGACAGCACGGTGCTTTGATCAGGTGGTGGTGGCGCGGATTGGCAACACAGAAAACCAGAAAAAGAACAGCAGAGAAAGTAGGGGTTAGTATGGATTGTGGAGCCACCATGAATGATAATGATAATTAAATGCATATACAGAGTATTAGGGTTACACTAAAATGAAGCGATGAGAAAGCCATGTTAAAGTAATACATTTTTAGCAGTTATTTAAAGTGCTCCACCGCATTAGTCTACCAGTAAGCTATTCCAGATTTTAGGTGCATAACAGCAAAAGGCCACCTCACCACTTCTTTTAAGTTTAACTTTTGGAATTCTAAGCAGACCCATCTGAAGATCTAAGGTTACGATTTGGAGAGTACGGTGAGAGGCATTCCAAGATATAGGATGGAGCGAGATTATTTAAGGCTTTGTAAACCATAAGCAGTATTTTAAAGTCAATTCTAAATGGTATAGGTAACAAGTGTAACGATACTAAGACTGGTGTGACGTGCTCAGATTTTCTTTTCCTAGTTAAGATTCTGGCAGTGGCATTCTGTACTCGTTGTCTATTTTAGGTGGTCCTGAGAGGATTGCGTTACAGTAATCTAGTCAGCTAATAACAAAGCATGAACTAATTTTTCAGCATCTTACAATGTTATAAGGGATCTAATTTTTGCTATGTTTCTTATGTGGAAAAAATGCTGTCCTATGTGATTTAATATTTAGGTCAGAGTCAGTAATAGCCCCTAAGTTCTTTGACTCTGTTTTGACTTTTAAGTCTAATTGATCAAGTTTATTTGTAATACCCTCATTATATCCATTTTTGCCAGTCACTAAGATTTCTGTTTTCTCCTTATCTAGTTTGAGAAAATGATTACTCGTCCATTAAGAAACACAAGTAAGACATTGGGTCAGTGAGACAAGAGAGTCGGGGTCATCAGGCGCTATTGATAAATACAGTTGTGTGTCGGCATAGCTGTGGTAGCTCACGTTATGCCTTGACATAATCTGACCTAATGGAAGCATGAAGATCAGAGAGAGCAGTGGACCCAGGATAGATCCTTGTGGAACACCATATAGAATATCATGTGACTTCAAAGTATATTTACCACAACTAACAAAGAATTTTCTACCTGTTAAGTAAGACTCAAACCAGTTTAAAACATTACCAGAAGCCATGTGTAAATAATCAAGAGAGACACGAAAAAGGGTTGGGGTTCCACCCCGTATATTCAAAAAATCCCTGGAAAAAGAAAACACAATGTAGTCAATAAACGCTCAATGAAGCCGAGTAATCTCTGTAGACCGAGTCTAAAAAGGGATCTGATGAAATGGGGGGAAGTTCCTGCCTTTATAGCTGCTGAGGAGGAAGGGGTGTGTCCAAGGGGTGGTAGTGGAAGTGAGGTCACTGGTAGGGAAGGTTCTGGAAGAGAAGGTGGAGTTAGACAGGCATCCTTTTGGCGAATCTGGAGGGAAGAGAGAAAAGGCGTTAATGCATCCCATTAACCCCTGTTCCGGCAGGCCATGTTCAACAAAGCCCATTGACTGCCTCCCATACGCTCATGTGTGACACCAGCTATGTTATTTTTAATATGGAGACCAAAACTGCACACAGTACAGTTGACTTGTATGCCACACATTATGATATCCATTATAATCTAACATCCCTTTGGCCTTCTTGATTGCTTCTGTCCACTGCCTGGATATAGATAGCGACTCCACTGTGACTCCTAAATCCTACACATAAGGTGTACTTTCAAGTTTCAGACCATCCAATGTGTATTCAAATTTAAAATTTCTACTTTCAATGCATAACAGTTTACATTTATTAACACTGAATTTCATCTGCCACAAATCTGCCCAAGCCTGTAAGCTCTCCAAATCCCTCTGTGACAACTGAGCTGATTCTCCATCATCTGCCTTTCCACCTAGTTTGGTATCATCTGACCCTATTCATATCTCCCTGTCATTCCTAATATTGATTCAGCAGTCACAAAATAGATGGTTGATAAAATAAATGTTGGCATGCATGCGAACCAGAGAGTTGCCTTCCAGGATCACCAAAGGTATGTGGTACCACCCTGGGATGAGAGTGGGCATCATAGCTACCTTTCTTGTCTCCTTTTTCCATCACAGAGCTGAGGGGAACGAAGCCAGAGAAGCTCCACCCCTTCCCGTCCGGCTGATATTAAAGGATGGCGTTTCATTTTGGACTTGGGAGGAGCAGGAACAATCCAGACCTGTAGTAACCAGAGATCACCACTAGAGGGTGATAATGGGCCATTGCCTGTGTTGTGTTGATGGCACTGTGGAACGTATGATAAATTTGTTTTGGAATTAAATGGGGTTGACCCTGTTGGCACCCCAACTATTTAGGGATTCACTCTGCCCTGTTACTCGCCCCAAACAGGATATCCCATGAAAAGGCTCTATTTGTTGGCCCTAGTCAGCATTTACATTTCACGAGAAACCTGTTTTCAGTAACACCCAGAAAATGTTCAAAAGCAAATTTCTGTCATTACTTTCCATTAAGCACATGCAAAATAAACAGCAGAGCGGCACCAGCCTTTGATGGTGCCAGCGCATTGCCGCTTTATTAGTAGGAATGACTCTCAAATGCTCCACTCCACTTTGCCATTCAATTTTTAATTGCGCGTTGAACTCGCCTTAACAGGTTTGTCTGTTTCAGCTTGAAAGAATGCTTGAAGACGTTGCCAACCACAGCACAACCTGCAGCTCATATAGACAACATCTTAATCTCCCTCAGCTGCCTCTTAGGAGTGTTAACTCTCAAAGTAAACATTTTAAAATTTAATTAAAAACAAGAAGGTTGCTGCAGTTTGTTGAAACAGGCACTTACTGCGGTGACATCAGTGTTCATTGTACAATGTCAAATGTTATTGCACAACTCGTGGTTCCCTTGCTTGCAGGAAAACAATAGATTGGATTGTTTTCAAATGCAGGACTGGGCCGCACGGGAAGCAAAACATGCATAGAGAACATAGTGTATCTGAGCAGAAGGTAACGAGAGCTGCACGTACTTCATGGCTTCCTGCAAATTATGTCAATTCTCCATAACAAGCCCACCGCCTTCAATAAATATGGTGGAAAATAAGCAATACACTGATGACTGATCCAAGAAGCCTTGATGTAGACCATGCAGGCTCCTCACAGTATTGACCATTATAAAAGCACAAAGAGTTATTATTCATGGCATATCCTTCAGGTAAGTGTTTCCCACAACACCAAGCATAATCCAGCTGATCAAAAGCACTTCACTTGTAAAGAGAGGACCACTGAATCAATAAGCTGATTGAAAGGGCAAGCTCAGTTTTAAGATGCACTCTCAACCCCTTGGAGGACATAGTGGTGGAGAGAATGAAGACGAAACCATTGTCACAGGTGGCTGGGTGTGGTCACCAATCAGCCACCTACTTAAGGAGCTGCTGCCCTGCAATCAAGGCTGGAGTCGGGTGAGGAGGAAGACAAGGTCGAGGCAGAGGAGGCGAGGAGAGGCCCGTGTGTTGTGTTTGTGAAGAAAGTGGCTATTGAGAGCCTGGACTTTGGGGGGGTTTGGTGGCGGTGCACTTGACTTTGTATATGATTGTGTAAATAAACGTGGGTGATGGAGCAAATGGTGTCCATCTGTGTGTGTCCGGGCCGCTATCTTTCACACCATATAAGCAAAGCTGCACATCCTCTCTCTGTCACAGCAGTACTGAGAACTTTCAGATGAATTATTAGGCAGAAGTGTGTCAAGAAACACGACTGGTAATGTGTCACTGTGACTGTGACTGCTCTGTTTATCTTTGGCCATGTCAGAAGCTTTCTTTGTTTATTATATATTTATTGAATTTATGAAAAAGCTAGAATTTCCTCTTTTGGGCAAATACAGTTCTATCTATCTATCTATTGTCAATGGTGGTTAGGGGCCAGACCCAGCCGGGGAAGCCTGGAAGGACTGGGAGGTGGCATATACATCCTCTGGGCCATGACGGGGCAACCGCCCTGGATCAGGAGAGGAGCAAGGAGGTTTAAGCCCGTTGGGACCCGTGACCATTGCCAGGGAGCGCACCGAGCCTCATGGAGCCTGGGAAACATGTACTTCCGCCACACCTGGGAAGATGGAAGAAGAGCCTTCCTGGGATGCACTTCTGCCACACCAGGAAGTGCTGCTGGAAGAGCGGCATCAAGCACCTGGAGCACAACCGGGTGGAAATAAAAGGGGCTGCCTCCCTACAACTGGAGAGTGAGAGTCGGGAGTGGGAGCAGGACGAAGCTCCCGTGGAGAGAGGAAAGGCGGCCCAAGGACATTGGAGAAAGAAGCATGGAGTAGGGGTGATTGGTGCTGGGTGCACCGTGTGCTGTGCGGGACTGTGTTATTTGTGCTTTTGATAAAGATGTGGTCTCAGTCTGATGGTGTCTGGACATGCCTCACACTATCTATCTATCTATCTATCTATCTATCTATCTATCTATCTATCTATCTATCTATCTATCTATCTATCTATCTATCTATCTATCTATCTATCTCTAGCTAGCTAGCTAACAGAACCCAATTCTGGAAGAACCTGCCTAATCTAAAAACAAGCCCTTAGATGGGCCTTCAGCCAACCACAAAGCACGCTCACTTATCTCAGGCCAATTTAAAATGTGCTTTGGAATGAGGTAGCAAATCAGAGAATATGAAAAAAATGAACACTCAGGATTAGGTCTAAGAACTCTGACGATGTAAGAAATAATCACTGAGCCACTATGCTTCCCTTAATATGGCATATACAAGGGGTGATCAAAAAGTTTTATGGTTGAACCTCAATGATGTATTTTATGGTTCTGATTTTGTAAGTGGCCAAATATTAGCTCCTATGAGCTAAATGTGTAAATTATAAGCTTTCAGCAATTGTATATACTAGCAGGGGTACCTGGCACTGCCCACGGTGAAGTAAAGTGCAGGTGTGCTTACTAAATAAATTTCCCAGGGAGAGAAATGTTGGCTCTTGCCCAAACATTTCACTGACTATACCCACCATGGAGAGCAACTTGACATACCCGTGCCAAGTCCCAAAAATGTCTCCTTAGGGGGGCACTTCCCTAATAAAGCACAGGTGCAATCACTAAATGAAATTCCCTAAGGAAAAAAAAAATTCAGAATAAACCTCGCCTATGGTTTTCTACTGTACAAGTGGGAATACTGTATAACCATGTGAACAGACATTCAAACACACATTCATCTTTTTACAGTATAATAGATGTTTCTTTTAAAAAAAATACAAATAAAAATAAATACTGAAAACCACAAAATCAAGTATTGTGCCATCATAGAGTGTGGCACAGGAAGGGGACTGGCTCTGATAAGCACCGACTAGTCAAATCTTCAAAGGCACATTTTTCTCTAGCATCCAAAATGTAATAATTGACCAATAATCAATTTTGTGTTTTTTGGCATCCATGCGGACTTGATTTATGTAAAGTATAGAGAAAAATGCATCAGTTTGTCATATGAGTATCTTCAAACAAATCTACTTTATAGAAAACTAGCCATCCTCTGAGGCTCCGCCCACGTATTAGTGAAACAGGACAGTGAGGAAGGCCCCGCCCAGCTCCCTACTCCTGACATCACACTTCCCCCTCCCTCGGCCTGCAGCCGCTGTCTCAGATTAGCTCAAATATATCACTCATGCAAGCGAACTATGATACTTAGTGTGATGAGAGAAGTTGCAAAATCAACTGGAATATTCAAACAAATTAAAGAAAAAAACCCAATCTATATCCATTAAGTAGTTCTATCATTCGCTAGCTATGCAGATGTAAGGTATGCCCCTCAGCTGGCGCGTAAGTGAGAAGGGCCCGCCACCCTCCTCTCGACCCGCTGTGTGTCTCTTAGATTCGCCCAGATGAATTGGTACCACAAGTGAACTATGATTCTTAGCGCAATGAGAGAAGTCACAAAATCAACCAGAATGCTCAAACAAATATGAAAAAAACCTGATCTAAATATGTTAAGTAGTTTTCTTATGAAAAGTGGACAGACAGACAGACAGACATTGGATTTTATTTATAGAGACTGTTAGTAATACAAATTGGGTTGCAAACCTTTCAGTTTAACTCTTCTGTATACACACATTCTGTGTAAGAATACACATGCAAACATACATGGATATACAGTGTATCTGCTGTGGTATACAATATAAAGCGTACCGCATTTGGACCACTTAACACTTTTTCACATTTTGTTATATTTTATCCTTATGATAAAATCATTTTCATTTCTTTCTTTATCCTCGTCAAACAACATTAAAAACTGTTGTATTGAAGTATGTTCCAACTATATAATGCACTGGTAAGACCACGTGTGGAGTGTTAGGTGCAGTTCTGGTCACCACAGTACAAGAAAGACATAGCAGCACTTGAAGATCTGCAGAGGAGAGCAACCAAGAGCATCACAGTACTTAAGGACAGACAGACTGAGAGAATTAAACCTGTTTAGTCTCAAGCAGAGGAGACGGCATGGGGACCTCATCCAGGTCTTCAAAGTACTCAAAGGCATTGATATTGGAGATCCAGCAACATTCTTTCAGCTGTGGGAAGTGGCCCGGACACAGACAGGCGGACATCATTTTGTCACCCAACACACGTTTATTTACAAATTATTTACAATAATGAGTGCACAACCCTGTGCCGCAGCACCAATCACCCCAAAGTCCAGGCCTCTTTCCTTATTGCCTCTCTTTGCCGCCTCCACTCCTCTGCTCCAAGACTCTTGTCCACTTCCACCCGACTCCAGCCTCGAGTGGAGGGAGGCGGCCCCTTTTATATGCACCCGGATGTGCTCCAGGTGTCCTCCAGTAATCTTCTGACGGCACTCCCCTGTGTGGCAGAAGCACCGGCTGTGTACCCGGAAGCACTCCGGGTGTCCTCGATATTCTTCCCCCCAGCACTTCCGGGTGTTGCGGAAGTGCTGAGGTCCAGGGCTCTCCTGGCATTGGGGCGCCCCCTGGAGGTGACCACGGGCCCCAACACAACCAGGGCAGTCACCACCTCGTGGTCTGGAGGAGGCGTAAGCCCTCTTCCGGTCCTCTTGGGCGTCCCGGCTGGGTACCAAGGGTCAATCAGGTACTCAAGGACATCAGTGGAAATTAAGGGGAAGTGCATTAACACCTGCAGCCAGGAAGCACTTCTTGACACAGTTGACACAGAGCTGTGGGATTTTGAAGCAAACTACCGAGACATGGAGCTGAAGCAGAAACCTTGACAAGCTTTAAGAAGAATATGCTGGGACAGCTTAGCTATTAGCTAAATAAACAGGCTTGATGGACTGAATAGTCCCCTCTCGTTTGTCAAATTTCTTATGTTCTTATTTTCTACAATATTCCAGAATTACAAAATGAAGAAAGGATTTTAGAAATGTTTTCAAATTTATTCAAAACAAAAAAAAAAACTAAAATATCACTGTAGCTGCCGAAATAAGGTATGATGGTTAAGCACGGGTAAAACGCAGTTTTGAAAATATTTAGTGAACGTTAAAAGCAAATAATCCACACAAGAATAAAAGAAAAAACAGTTACACACGTAGAATAAAAGGCAAAAAAGGGGAAAAATGTATCTTGTCTTAAACTTAGCTTTTCTTGAGAAACTTTGGTTATTTCTGTACTTAAAAGTTCTTTACTTCTTTTTCTCTACTTAAAGATTTTTAAATTCTTATATACTTAAAGATTCTTAGCTTCTTCTTCTGTATGCTTTAAGCATACAGCACAGCACATGAATTAAGTGCCGTTTTCTTACATATTTACGTCACACTCTCAAAAGGCCCATAGGTCAATTGGCACATAGGCATGTGCCCAGGCACGGTTTAAAACCTTATGTCTTCCATACCTTACATAAGGCAAGGCTGTCACTAACTGAAGATTATTGTTTTAGTCAAAGCTTTTAGAAATGGCAGGAATATACCAATCCAAATCTATTTACAAGGGTTATAGCAACCTCCCAAAGATTATGCATTATCATCTAGTAAAATATTCATGAATCTTTTAGAACTAGGAAAATGGTCCTTACAATCACTATGACATTTGAAATTTGGCTCAGATGCATCCCATTCTATTGATCTTTGTTGAGATGTTTCTATACCTTGTTTGGAGTCTACCATTGTCAATTCAATTGAATGGATAGGATAAGGAAAGTCACACACTCTTCTATATAAGGTTCCACAGGGGAGCAAAAACCATGAGGTTGAAGGAATTGCCAGCAGAGCTTAGAGACAGGATTATGTCAAGACACAGAACTGGGGAAGGCTACAAAAGATTTGTGCAGTATTGAAGGTTCCCAAGAGCACAGTTGTCTTCATAAATCTTAAATGGAACAACCGTGATTCTTCCCAGAACTGGCTTCCTGGACAAACTGAGCAATCATGGGAGAAATGCAGCAATAAGAGAGGTAACCAAAAATCGAATAGTCATTGTGGCTTTGCTCCAGAGAGCCTATGAGAAGATGAGCTTTAGAGAAGAGTGGTCAGACTGAAGCCTCTCCTCAATAAAAGACACATTGGAGGCCACTTGGAATTTGCAAAAATGCACGTAAAGAACCATCAGATTATGAGGAACAACTTTCTATGGTCTGTTGAAACTGAAATTAGCATCATGTCTGGGGGAAACGAGACACCACTCATCACCTGCACAATACCATTCCAATTCCTCTATGCCGGAAAAAATATTGCTCAGTCTCAAGGACTCAGATAGCTTTTCTGTAATATATAAAACCATTTTACAGTCCCTCCCTTTCTAAGATTCAAGAGGACAGTGGAAAAAGGCCCTCTCACTCAACATCTCAGAAAAGGAGTGGAAGGCAGCCATGCACAGAATTCACTTGAACTCCATATGCACAAAACATTAAATTACTGAACTTAATATTATATATCGAGTACATCCGTCTCGTTTAAAATTGTCCAAAATGTTTCCAGGGCAAGATCTAACCTTCGAACGTTGCAATCAAGTTCCAGCCTCACTGGGTCACATATTTTGGGCCTGCACCAAATTAACATCATTCTGGACCAAAATCTTTAAACGCCTTTCAGACAGCCTTGGGGTCACAATCCCTCCTAATCCACTAATAGCTGTGTTTGGTGGGCTCACAGAGGGGCTTAAAGTGGAGAAGGACAAACAAACTGTGATTGCCTTTACTACAGTATTGGCACATAGGCTTATCTTGCTCAACTGGAAGAATCCTGACCCTCCTATTCTAAGTCAGTGGGTAACTGGTGTTATTTACTGTTTGAAACTGGAAAAAATCTAATTCTCACTTAGAGGATCTGTGCAAAACTTTTTCAAAACCTGGCAGGATCTAATCAATAATATTTTAGAATAAGCATTTAAATTGAAGAAGCAGATTTTCATTTTCTTTCTTTTTTTACTTTATCTTTATTTATTTATTAATTTATATATTTACTTATTTTTACAAGCTTAAAGTTTTACTCTGCTGGCCTAGTTTTTTTGCTCATGGGTTGGGGTTGATTTGTTTCGAACCTAGCTTTGTAAAACTTGACTTATTTGTATGAAATGTTATTTGATTTTAATAAAATCAATAAAATCCAAAAATAAAAGCAAACCTACTTCAGAGTGCTCTGCGCCTCAGACTGGGCTGAAGGTTTACCATCCAAGCAGGACAATGACTCCGAGCACAAAGCAAAGACAACACAAGAGTAGCTTTGGGACAGCTTTGGAAATGTTGTTGAGTTACCCACCCATATCCCTTGAACCCAATCGAATATCTCTGGAAAGACCTTAAAATATCTGTTCACCGTAGTCGCCATCCAACCTGACAGAGCATGAAAGGATCTGCAGAGAAAAATGACAGGAAAGACTTCCTATCCTGGAGTGTAACGCTTTGACATGTCAGATCCAAGAAGACCCCAGGCTGGAATCGCTGCCAAAGGGGCATTAACCAAATACTGGGTAAAGGGTCTGAATACTTGTGGTCACTGGGATATTATAGTTTTTTTTATTTTTCATACATTTGTAAAAAAAAAGCCTGAAAAATATTTTCATTTTGTCATTCTGGAGTATTGAGTGTTGCTCGATGAGGGAAAATGGATTTAAATGATTTAAGCACATGGCTGAAACATACAGAAGGGGGATAAATTGAAGGGGTCTGAAGACTTATTGAATCCCATGTGAATCCATTCATTCATTCATTCCTGCAAATACAGTAGTGAACCTGCTGATGACTATCCTGGCAGCAAAGACAAATCCTGGACAGGACACCAGCCTATTGCAGGGCACACATTTTGCCAACAGCTACAGTCATTCATTCCTAGCTAATCAGAATCACTATGAAACAAAGGAGAAATGGGAAACAAATGATACCAATGTATTGAGAAACATACAAACATCATCATCAGCTGAAGCAAAGTCACTAGTAGTGATGAGCCAGACACCCAAGATTCAGTTTACATAGCTTCAGCTCTTAAAACAACAAAAGCAACAACATCTTCATACAAACAATGTACCTCAAAGTGCTTTATAGGACGTCAAGAGAAACTTACAAGAAAAGAAAACCAGATGAGGTTAGGTAAGAATATTAATAAATAAGTAACAATAAAACCATAAATCTTATAAAACATACTGTAGATATATAATTAGTAAAATGGTAGCGTCCTTATATACAATATAATAATGTTAAATCTCTAAAGATGAGTGTAGTGATAAGGTAAGATGGCCATCAGGACAGAAACAAACAAAAACAAGCAATCAAAAAAACAACAAAATCAGCAGGGGTTCCAAGGCCATAAGACCACAAGCCCCTACTGGACATTCAACCTAATATAAATGTACTTATGTCATTTCTTATGGTTTCCAGGCTTATTCTGAGAGGATTCAATGCAGTGGATCTTGTGGACAGCTGGGGAACCCGCCTTCGTGCAGGCATCACAGGTGGCTGCCCAGTTCTTCGGCCAGATGATGGCAGTGCAAAACGCCATCAAGGAAGGGAAAACAGTTAAAGAAAACAGAGAAAAGTAGAGATAAGTAAAGATTACAAATCCCTGAAGAATATGATAATTCAATGATTTGTTGTGTCACACACGCGTGTTTAGGAGGCAACTAAAGGGCTCAAATACATGTAATTCCACGCTGGACCAGGGGGTGGTGATCTCTTGATCTCTTGCAGACCATTCTAGAGAAATCCCGCCCGGCTCTGGGGCAGCCAATGACGTCACTTCCGGTTCCAGTCCTGATGACATCACTTCCTTTAATGGCCTATAAAGCCGCCATCTTGTTAATACTAAGACAGCTCTGTTTTGGACTGAGTCGTGTGAACATGGACTTGATTTTGAATAAGTTTTACAGCCGGGAAAAATTATACGGGTGGCTGTCCCAAACCTTTGCAGTGTCTTGTGGTCATTATTGCTACAGTTGCCTATATAGTCCATTAAGGGTACAACTACAATACAGATACAAAAAAAGCCGTAGTAACGTAATAGGTTTTTAGCAGTTTTTGTAAAATTTTCCATAGTGTTAGCCTGCCATATCTCTAATGGTAAAATATTTCAGATTTTAGGTGCCTAACATCACCACTGCCTTTAAGCTTAGCTCTTGAAATAATAAGCAGTAGTTAGTTTTAACATAATGACTTGGAGTGTAGGAGGACAGGCTCTCCAACATATAGGAAGCAGCAAGGTTATTTCAGGCTTTATACAGTAATCCCTCGCTATATCACGCTTCGACTTTCGCGGCTTCACTCTATCGTGATTTTTTTCTCATACACGCTTACGTCACTACGCATGCGCTTTCTGAGAACTTTTATCTAAGCCCTACGATGGCTCCTAAACGTGCTGTTTTTTCTAAGCCTTCTGACAATAAAACTAAGTGCCGAAAGAAGATGCTTACTATCCAGGAGAAGGTGAAACTCTTAGATATGATTAAAGATGGTATTACCCTACAAAAGCCTCCTCACGCATATGAAAAGACAGCGCCAACAACTGCCTATCAAGATGTTCTTCAGCCGCGCACTCAGATACCCACTGCCTACTCCTAGTACTCCTTCAGCGGAAGAAGACAACAATGCACCTGCTGAAGATACTGCACCACCTCTGAAGACTCTCCTACTGAGGTCGTGCCTTCATAGGTTAGTGGTTGTGTGTAAGAACTGTGTGTGTTTGTGTGCAATTAAATGTACAGTACAATAATCTACTATATAAAAGCGTATTCCGCTTATTGCAGACTTACTACTTGCAGCTTGAGGTACGAAGCGACGCCATGTGAGCAGAGTTCTGGTGCTCTCATCGTTCCCTTGCTTTTGTGCGCGATGCGCTGGAAGAATAGACAAAATTATGTCTCTGGAAATAATTAATGTTGATGGAGTACAAATGCCTCACCGCGTAGTAAATATCAGGGGAGATGGTGCTTGCTTATTCTCATCTATAGCTTATTTAGTGCATGAAACTCCGTCTTTAGCGGTACAGATTCGGGCTGACATTGTACGACTTTGGACAGGCACTTGAGGGGATAAAAAATAACTTAGGCTTTCGAGAGATGTTATGAATGGGCACTTTGATGTTCTCATTCCCTACACTTACATGCCTGATGTACACAAAAATTGAGGATAAAAGTCGGTCGCCTTAAAAGGCGAGTGCGTCTAGTAATATGATATCTGTAACGTCTAATATGTCTTATTTTCTCTTATTTTGTCTAATATATTGGGTAATACGAGTGTAATGGTGAGTAAAGGGTGTTATTTCATGTCTAGAGGGCTCTAATAATGTTAAAAAAACGTATTGAGAAGGTCGTAAACAGGTTTTCTATACACTTACTGTGAAAATATTCGATTTATAAATAAAGAATCCTACTTCGCGAAAATTCATTTATCACGGTAGAGTCTGGAACGGATTAACCGTGATAAATGAGGGTTCACTGTACACCATTAGTATTATTTTAAAGTCAGTTCTAAATGACACGGGTAACCAATGTAGCAATGCTAAAACTGGGGTAATGTGCTCAGAGTTTTTTATTCTAGTTAAGATTCTTGCTGCTGTCTTCTACGATAACTGCAACCTATTGTTGGTCTTTCATAGGTAGAAATGTTAGGAGTGCATTACAACAATCTAGTTGATGAAAAACAAAAGCTGATCCCTGAGATGGTTTCATCTGGCAAGGAGCTGTTGAATCTGCATTTTTAGGGATTCCAGTTCTTCAGCAACAAAATGAAGCTTCACGTCAGCCATCTTGAAAGTGATATCACCGGAAACAACATCTCTGACATTGACACTAAAATTAGTTTCATGCAAAATGCTTTAAAAAGAGTGTTTAGGTAGTTTTACATTTTTTTCAGGTGGAAAAAATAAACTACAAGATTAAAGTGGACATTTCAACCTTATTTTTCACTGTGTCCCTATTTTTTCTTTTCTTTGTACCGAAACACACTTCTATGTGACACTGAAACAGTGGACTACGACTCACCTTGTTACGTTGACTTTGATATCTCATCACTTCTTTTTTATTTCGGGCAATGTACAACTTTTTGAAATTGAACTTCCGAGTTTCTCCACCACTCTGCATCACTCAATCAACT
The DNA here is from genome assembly GCF_016835505.1 of Polypterus senegalus. Lineage (NCBI taxonomy): Eukaryota > Metazoa > Chordata > Cladistia > Polypteriformes > Polypteridae > Polypterus > Polypterus senegalus. The sequence continues at coordinate 282,100,696 of NC_053156.1, forward strand.
TCCTTTTGTTGTTTATACCGCTGCTTAAGCCAACAAATATTATGTTTTTCCTTGCCTCCACTTCGCATTTGCTGAAATTCTGTTTTTTCACATGCTTTGTCATTGTCTTTAAACCAAACACTGAATGGGGAAGGAGCTATTTATATTGATTTGCATATTTAAATATGCAAAATTATGGGAAGAGACTTGGTGGGACGGCAGGCGCATGCATGTGCGTTACTTTTCATGCTGATTGGGGTTTATGGAGCTGAAGTGCGTGGAAGTTGGCTTGTGCACAGTTTTGTGTATTTGAATTTTGTTGTGCGTACACACATTTTCACTTTCGTCTGTATGCCATTTTTTAGTGTGAGTTCTACATACGGTGTTATTCATGATGCCCTGGGCCACTCAGAGTTTGCTTCTGGGCTGCATGTGGCCATTTGAATAGATAAGCCAATGGGGTCCATTTTTGGCTCCCAAAAGACTCACCAACAACTTGCATTTATTTAGATCCGTAACAGGCTCCATACAGTAAATAACCATGACTAGAAGGTAACAGATGGCTCATGTTTTGAAGAGGACTTTCACTGCATACAAACTATGTTCCGGTTTTCTTAATCTGTTAGAATCCTGCTAGGTAGCCTGCCATTTATTAAAGATTTTGTTTTTTCGACATATTAGGAAGTTCTTCAAAGCAGAAAAAACAGCTTCAAATGAAAACAATGTTTCCCAGAATGGAATGGTTCTTTGTCAAGCAATGGTTCTATGAGGAACCACATAACCCAGTAAAGAACCATAAAATGCCATTAAAGAAGCAGTGTTTATGAGAGTGTAGAATTAGCCAAAAGAGTGCTTAGAAGATTCTGAACTAAGCTGGAAGAAGGTTCTATGGTCTAAACTTGAGCTTTCAGGCTAGGCACCACATTTGAACACTGCACATTATCACAAACACCCCATCCCCTCTGTGAAGCATGGCAGTGGCAGCATCAGGCTTTGGCGAAGCTTCTCTGCAGCAGAACCTGTAAAGCGTATGAGGGTAAGATGAATGAAGCAAAATATGGGGAAATCCTGGGGGAATGCCTGATGCCGTCTGCAATAAACCTACGCCTTGGGAGAAGACTTCCTTTCCAGCATGACAGCTCCAAGCAAAATGTCAGAGCTACACAGGAATGACTTTGAAACAGCAATGTGAACATCCTGAAGTGGCTGTGACAGAGTCCAGACCTCAATCCAGCTTAAGAGTTGACAATGGCTGTTCACTCACAATCAGCATGTAGCCTGACAGAGCTTGAGACGTTTTGTAAAGGAGAATGTGGGAAAATGGCAACATAAAGATGTGAAAAGCTGACAGAGGGAGTAAGACTCAATACTGTCATGGCTGACAAAGTTGCAATTATTAAATACTAACATATAGGGGGAATATTTATGTGATCGATTATTTTGTTTTTTATATTTCTAATTAATTTAGACCACCTTGCAGAGATCCGTTTTCACTTTGACATTAAAGATTCTTTTTTCATTGATCAGTGTCTGCTGTTATTCAGTGTTGTATAATAATAAAATGTGAAAATACTATTACAGACAGAAAGTGTAATACAGTCAAAGATTTGGGGCACCCTTGGGCAAACCCATATAACTGAATATTCTTTTCAGAAAAAGAAAATGTGTGTAAGCACAGAAAATGATAAATATTGTGTGAAGGATACAAAAGAACAAATAAAAAGGTTTGGGGGGGGTCCGACCCGCATATTTTGTCGCATCACTCAAACAGCAATACTGAAAGTGAGTAATCATATGAGACTGAGTCAAAACACTGACTAACTAGGAGGATTAAGGGACTGGGTCTTATAGCTGCAGTCGAGGAAGAAGTGGGTCCAAGCAGGAAGTAAGGTCTGTAGGAGGGCATGTTCTGGTAGAGGAAGTAGGTGGAATTCTAGTCTGGCTTCTGTTCTGCTGGTCTGTGGATGAAGGAGATAAGGCATTAGGGTATCTCGTCAACCCCTGACTCTGTCTTTGCCTCAGTTAAGCCCTTAGACTGCCTCCCATGTGTGCATGTGTAACAATTGTCATCTGGGTGGAAAAGTAGCAATGCCTAGGATGGACCCATGTACAGCTCCTGTTGGAGGGCAACACTGGCTCAGTTACATACTGTACCTCGACTTCAGTGGGCTGAATCTGTTGTTCTCCCACCTGGACCATGAGAGCCTGGATTTCCATAGCCATGATCTGTATAATTACCATGATGTCCTGTTGTTTATCCTGCTGACTATGCCACTGTAATAAACAAGACAGAACCCATCAAAGATCTGGGGAACACTTGGGCAAGCCCCATAAAATCGAATATCCTTTTTAGAAAAGGAAAAAGCATGTAAGTGCAAAAAGTCTTCTCAGACCTGAGTCTCATTTGACAAAATGTCCAAGATGATGCTTCTTCTTGTCATATGGCATTCGGGGCAGAAAGTGGCAGGTTCATGTGGACTGACACTGTGTAAGTAATGTTGGTGAAGGAGAGCTGTCAGTCTTCCGTTCTAAAGAGGAAGGAAAAGAACAAGGATCTTTACCCAGCTGGGGGGTCAGCCCAATGGAAGGACTTGGGGAGAAGAGCACTGATAAATATTTTCTCTCCCAATATGCTGATTGGCAGCCTCCTTGGGTTAGGATCCCCACATGGATGCCCACGGGGCATACTGGAACTTGTAGTCCCATGAGGCAGCCCTGTTGGGGTCCGTGGGGGCTCTGAAGGGATTCACAACATTTTGGGACTTCCAATTAAACAAGACGTATTCCCATTGGACTATGCCCTAGCACAGAAAGTACTCCCAGATCCTAGATAAAACACCTTATCCAGGTGCATTGCAGTTGGATGGAAGGAGGACAAAGCTTACCTGGGAGATGTGGAGGAGAGAAAGAAGAGAGAAGAATTGTGTTGTGCTTGGTTTAAAGCCTTTGTGTAGGGTATTTAGTATAAATTAACCTTTTATTTTTATCAGGACTTGTGTCTGTGAGGTTGTGTCTGGTGTTTGGGGTGCTTCAGTGCCCCCTGGTGTTCACAATAGATAGCACAGAGGTTTATTTGTTCCCTTGGGGAAATTTGGCTTTTTACAGAAGCTCAGTAAAAAAAAAACAGATATTACATCACAACAAACAACAACCCCTCATATCTAACATCTAGCAGACAGGCTTTCACCAAGTCTGGTACCTTGATCAAGCTGTTTATGATGCTTAATCAAGTCCCACAATACTGCATATCTGAGGGAAGAGTGACACCCCATCATATCTGCTTTGCTTGAGAAAACATCTGCTCAGTAGCTGATCTGGCCTTAGATGAAGGCCTTTACCAGTGGTGCTGTGATCAGGTTCTGGAAGCAGTGACTAAGAGCAAGCAAATGCCAGTGTCCTCTAAAGAAGTCCATCTCCTTCATGAAACTGGACCTGGGTGGACAGATAAGATTTCCAAACCACATAGCATCAACAATTCTATGTCCAGACACGATCATCTTTTCTGATTCCACCAAGAAGATGATTGTGCTAGAACTCACAGAGCCTTGGGAAGCTAATGAAAGAAGCACATCAACTACCGGGACCTAGTGGAGCAGTGATGGAGCCGGAGATGGAGGGCTCACCATGAGGTGGTTGAAGTGGGCCATTGAGGCTTTGCAGAGCATTCAGTCCTTAAAGCATTTTACAAGCTGGGCATCATGGAATCTGCCAAAAAGGATGGCCAGAAGATCCATAACAGAAGAAGCAGAGAAAGCCTTTAGCTTGCTACAGATCAGTGGTTCTTAAACTTTTTTTAAGGAGGCTAAATTTTGTCTTTTTTGTGTCTCCATGACTCAGATTCACTCCTTCCTGTTACTCTTCTTCCTTGGAGAATCAGGTCGTAACAAATCAATGCCGTTTGTTTTAATTGCCGTGGTGACCCCATCACAAGATAATCCACACAAGCCATACACAACCGTATCCTATTAAGTACTATTGTGAATCACAACCCAAATTCAGACAACATGCAATACAAAATGGGTTATGCCCCATAATTAAAAAAAATATTCTTATAGATTAAGAGGGATGATCAGTGGATGGGTCACCTGGGTCAGGGGGTTTGATGTTGGGAGACTCTCAGTGATTCCAGGAACATCACTGAAGATGTACCCCAGCATGTTCTAAAGATGCAATAAATAAATAATATAACAAACAACAACCCACAACACAAATACACACCAGAAGGACTAAAGGGAAAGAAACAACGAGAAGAATGAAAAACAACTGACTTGGCTGAAGGTAAAAAAGAGCAGCCACAGTTCCACTGAGGTACTGAAAAGGCGTATTGTTGTAGATAAGAAGGAGCCCCCGTAACGTTTCTTGACACACTTCTGCTGAGTAATTTGTTACCCAAAAGTCCTCAATCCTGGTGTGTTAGATTGAGGACGTGAAGAATTGTTCATGATGCCACTCAGTTTTGACTTCATTGTCTCCTTTTCGACCTCCAGGGCCTCCAATGTGCATCCTATAACTGACCCTGCCCTTTTTAATTAGTTTGTTGATTCGGTGGGCCTTTCTTGAAGTAAGGTTACCAGCCCAGCACACCACATAAAACAAAGGATTTATAAGAGTTCAAAAGGAAGAACTTTACAGCCAAAGAGTGCTGGGGCTCCTGTTGGATAACACCTTGCATTTGGTGGATAGAAGAGCAACAATAAACAGGATCATGAGGGTGAAAAACGATTGTAATTTCTATCCGGTCATCGAGAGAGCGCTCTGCCTTCCTTCTGGGCTGGTTCCAAAATGAATGAAATCTTCTGGCTTCACAGTAGCTTCTATGGCATCAGGCTGGAAGGGGCGGAGCAACTGTGAGGTAGTGGAACTGGGTCACAGGTCATCTCTGGAATGAGCCTCGGAACTGTGGGTAAAATGGAACATCCAGTCGATAAGAGCGCCCTCTCTTGGTCAGGGCTGGAAGTGTTAGTCATCTGAGCCTCCCCTATCCACCATGTGTGTGACAATAGGCACTGTATGTGTGAGCGCATGCACTACATGTATTGTATATGAACGCACATATTAAATATTTTTTAATTGTATTTTGTATTTGTGTCTATTGTTATGCACTCTGTATTTATATCTTCATGCATTTTAACAGTTTAACAATGCTTGTTAATGTTATAGCTGTATGCTCAAATGCAGTAGTGCATTTGTGTATCACACACCACTCTAAGAAATGAAAAGATTGAACATTTGAACAGTCTAAATGAGAACAAGCCATTCAGCTAAACAAAGCTTGTTAGTCCTATCCACTTAATTCTACTAAAATGACATCAAGTTGAATTTTAATAATAATAATAATAAATAATTCTTTATATACAGTAATCCCTCGTTTATCGCGGGAGATAGGTTCCAAGGCCGGCCGCAATAACTGACACCATAGGGACACCATATTTATTTAATAATTTAACGTGTATTTGGACGTTTTTAAACCCTCCCTGTACTGTTTACAACCCACCCTTTACTCTATTAATAACAGGGACAACTGTTAAGCAATATGAAATCAGTAGATAAGTTTACAGTTACTGTATAGCGAAGTACACATACCTATATATGACGTGATGATGATGATGATGATGAATATGCTGTGCAGTAAAAATAATGACGATGAAGGTGATGATGACTTTTACTGCGCAGCCGATGACTGTATTTTACGTCTCTTCAGATGGCGGTGCCATTTCCTGGGGCACCTCTTCCACGTTTCCGAATGAACTGGCTCTTTTTTGTGAGGCTGCAAAAACATTGTGATCAGCAGTTGCTGCCGCTGCTTCTTTTTCCGGTCGAAGAGCAGCTTGTAGGCAGTCATGACGTCGTCGACCTTGTTGCAAAATTGGACCGATCGAACCATATCGTTGGCCCATTCCTGTGACCGCTCTTGCAGATCCTTAGCCAGTCTGCAGCCACAGCCGCGAACGTTCTCCCTTCCTTTAACATATCCAGAAGTTTCACCTTCTAAGCAATTGTCATTATTCTTCGTTGACGTTTAGGCTCAGCACAAGCCTTGGAAGAAGGAGCAAGTTTGGGAGCCATTGCAGGGAGTGAAAATTGAAGCGAAGTTCAACACAAAGAAACCACAAAAAAATCACACACAGTACAGTGTAAAGTAAACCGGTCAGCGAGAAAGCTTGAAGCGAAATGGCCGCGACAGAGAGACAAGGGGAGGTGCTGTGGGATCTGGGCATCAGTCAAAGCACCAATCACGGGCCCGATTAGAAAGCAGGAAGCTGTGATTTGTCGTCTCCCTCCCATGTACCAATCACTGCCCGTGTTACAACGCACTTAGTCACTGAACTTGTTTTGTTGTTCTTAGACTAGGAAATACTACTACTATATTTATAAACCCGCAAAGTCGTGAATCCGCGAAATGTGAACCGCAAAGTAGCGAGGGATTACTGTAGTACTTTTCTCAATACTCAAAGCGCTTTACACAGTAAGTCGGGAGCCATTTCAACCACCACCAATATGTAGCATCCACCTGGATGATGTGATGGCAGCCATTTTTGCACCAGTGTGCTCACCATACATTAGCTGTTAGGTGGTGAAGGGTTGAGAGAAATAGTTAGTCAATTAGAGACAGGGGATATTTAGGGGCTGTGGTGGGCTGGCACCCTGCCCAGGGTTTGTTTCTTGCCTTGCACCCTCTGTTGGCTGGGATTGGCTCCAGCAGACCCCTGTGACCCTGTAGTTGGGATATAGCGGGTTGGATAATGGGTGGATATTTAGGGGGCCCAAATGACCAGTCTTTGTGGACAATTTACGCTGAACATCGAGATACACCCTACTCTTTACAAAGGATGCCCAGGGGATCTTTAATGACCACAGACAGTCAGGACATCGGTTTTACATTTTATCCAAAAGAACTGCACCATCTTTACAGCACTGTGTCCCTGTCACTGCAGTAGGGCATTGGGATCCACACACAGACCACAGGGTAGGTGCTCTCTGCTGGCCTCACCAACACCTCTTCCAGCAGCAACCCAAGCTTTTTCCTGGATGGTCTCCTATCCAAGTACTGGCTGAGCCTGAATATGCTTAGCTTCAGGTGAATGACCTCCTCTGAAATGTATGTGGTATGGCTGACGGCAAAGTGTTTTGAACTCCCTAAACTCCTACTGTCTACTACACAACTTGGCCGCTTATTTCATTTGTCTGTGGTTCTCTGTGTGAAGAAAAAGTTCCAAATGTTTGTGTAAAATTTACCCTTCACAAGTTTCCAACTGTGTCCCCGTGTTCTTGTTGAACTCATTTTAAAATAACAAGTCTCGATCCACTGGACTGATTCCCTTCATAATTTCAAACACTTCCAATCATGTCTCTTTTTAGTATTTGATTCATCAAATTCTATGATTCAAAGGAACTAAAGCCTGCCCGGGCCGCATCAGGCACAAGAGCTGGTCCAAGCATGGGCAAGAGGTCATGGCATTGCAAAGCAAAATCCCTCACTCCCCTTCACTGTCCCTTAGAGCAGGGGTGGGCAATGTCGGTCAGTGGCTGCGGGATTTTGTTCCGACCCTGTTTCTTAATGAAAAGTCAATTACTGCTGATGAAGCGCTTATTGATCAAGTGACATTTTGATTCTTCATTTTAGTGGTCTCACACCCTTAATTGCTTATTTCAATCTTAAACAGCTGCTGTTTTAATGGCTCCTTATTAGCAATGAGATGTAAATGACAAAGCAGTTCACCATCTAACTTGTTTCAAGTTACATCTCCGTGTGTTCATCATGCAATGTCTGATCTAATAAATCATTTAATAGAAAATGTGACAGACTGAAAATTATTCATTTTAGGCTTCAAATCATTTGGATGATATCCTTGGAAAGGAAAAAAAATCTACGATATAAGAACCTGACATTGCAGACTAGCAAGCCATAAAATTAAATAAGGTCTGAGATTGGCAAGGATTGGTTTCTAATTAAGCAATTGAGTTGGAATGAAAACCTGCAGCCACTGCGGCCCCCCAGGACTGAAATTGCCTACATCTGCTCCCCAACTCCGGTCCTGGAGGTCTCCACTGGCTGCAGGTTTTCATTCTAACCCTATCTTAATGAGTGACCTGTTTTTGCTGCTAATTAACTTCCTTTGAATTCATTTTAATCGACTCGCTCATGAAGACTCAGACCCCTTAATTATTTCTTTTTCCTTAATTAGCAGCCAAACAGTAACAAGATACAAAATGAGCCAAAACAGGACCAGCAAACTGTGTCCGTCATACAATATCTGAAAATAAAAAAAGGTGAAGGTCTCAGGAAAGCTAATCTACTCAGATCCCCAGAACATTTTCCCAGAGCTCTTAGAAAAATGTCTGCCATTGCACAATGAGAGCAGCAACAAGCCATGGAATTAAAGAACGGGTTTTAATTAACGACAAGAATCAGCGCCTAATCAAGCAACTGGTTGGAGTGAAATTGCTTGGAGTTTGAGGCCCTGACTTAGTTGATCTTCTGTTGGCTCACTCACTTCACATTTCATTTCTGTTTGGGTGCCGTTTAAGGAAAGAATAAGAAACAATTCAGAGGAACGATGAAGAAATTCAGGGGAACAAGTCTTAAAAAAAAAAACAAATCCATTAAAATGAATTCAAAAGAAGTTAATTAGCAGCAAAAACAGTGCACTCATTTAGAAAAGGGTTAAAATGAAAACCTGCAGCCACTGGGGCCCTCCAGGAGCAGAGTTGGGGACCCCTGTTCTAGAATGTGCAAGGACTATATTCAATGAGAACATGCACACTTGACATAAAGCGTTAATCCCAGGTCCTTGGACGATTGCGCACTTAATGGCATCATTGCTTTAAATACAGTTTGGACAGGGGGGTATACTGGCGCAGTGGTAGAGCTGTTCACGTGCCAGGTCCTTCCTGCGTGTTCTCCCCATGTCCTTCCGCTGTTCAGGTTAGCTGAATTGGTGGTACTAATTTTGTCCTTGTGTGGCTGTGCATGTGTTTGTCCCGTCCAGAGTTTATTCCTGCCTTGTGTTCGATGCTAGCTGGTATAAGCTCCCTCCGACCCTCCCAATAACCCTGATTAGGATTAATGTGACAGCTTGAACATACTTGTGCAGCACATTGTCCATCTCATAGAGCGATATGCATTATTTGTAAATCCCTCACTGATATACTGAAGCAGTCTTGCCGTTTCTTTTTCTCATTACGTGAAGTATTTATGATCAACTATAAAAATCTTACATTTCTTTTCTAAAATGCCAAATGTACAGCTGGTGTCCCTGCTGGACGGCATGAACTCAGTGGCTGCCCTCCTTAATCAGTAAGCCTGCAGCTGGCTGCCATGAGCTGCTGCCCACTGCTGTCGAAGGAAACTGTCGTGTCTGAAGGAAACGGCTGTCACATAACTCTTGGTCCCTGAAGAGCACGTTAAAAGAGTGCTCACTTCTCTCACTCTCTCTCTCTCACTTACTCTCAAACAAACCCCCTCCAGCCCCCGCGGCCCTCCTCCCTTCAGTGTATGATGTCAGACGCCCAGCCCAGGCAAGCACATCCAATGAAAGAGACAGCCTCCAGTGCTCTCGGGCTTCCACTTCAATAGGTAAATGTCTCTGAGTGGGAAAAAGAGACCCAGAGTGAGGGTGAGGGAGCGAGGCAAGGAGAAGGCTGGCTTAAATAAGGACACAGATCCCTCAGCTCGACTCATGGGATCTCCCATCTGAGAAAAGAGAGAGCCAGAAAGAGCAAGGCAGAGCAAGCCAGAAAAAAAAAATATATATATATATAATAATAAATACAATAAAATCAACTTTACACAAAAAGACTCTGACACTCAGCTAAACTTGAATCCAACCTTTGCTGAGTTTGAGAAAGAGAGCAAGAGAAAGACAGAGAAACAGAGAGGGGGCAACATGCTGGTGCTTTTCCTGATGGTCCATCTTACCCATGCTGCTTTGGATTCTGGGCAGCCAGATCAGGTGCCCACAGTTTGTCCTGCTAGGTGCCAGTGTGAAGAGGATGGCATCCTCTCTATGGTGGATTGTTCGGAGTTGGGGCTGTCTGCAGTGCCGGCCAGGCTTAACCTCTTGACCTCCTACCTGTAAGTACGATTAATTATTCGACAGCTCCAAAGCTGATGGGCTTTAGTGGACTGAAGTGGAGGAGCATCATTTAGGGAAATCACCAAGAATGGGATTCGGCTGCACCCTGACCTCTGCAAGCCTTCTTTTGACCTCATCAGTCAATGTGAGCAGAACCAAAATAACCAGAATGTTGCGTTTGTAAAAAAAAAAAACTAAGCTGCAGTAATTTACTTCAACATTCGAAAAGCGTACACTTGGCTTACTAGGAGTCCGGGGAGAGAAGTCAGATTTGAATGCAGGCTTCAGTGGGGTGCAACAGGATCCCATCTTAAAGCTATTGAGAAAAAAGTGAGTGCACTTCGCTCTGAATGCTTTATGACATTTGTGTTGCTTGATGCCCATGGTGGGCACAAAGTTTCTTTTATTATGCATTCATTTTCAAAGTAAACAGTAAATATGGAAGCAATGAGATTGCCGCAGTACCTTAGCAGAAACCCGCTTAGTTGTTTTCTTGTGTATTTCAGTGCAACTTTGTAAACATTAATATGTAGATATTTGAGTTTGAATTTTATGTATTCTTAATTGCGTGGGGATACCTGTCTATAGCGTACAGGGAGTATATATATATAAAACTGTATAGCACTACATGTTTACTGTATATGCTATTATAAGAGTATGTTTGCATGACAATATGCATGTATGTGCAGGTACAATAATATCACATATATAATATATAACCAAATATACGAAAACTGTGTGTGTAAAGACGTTTGTATGTCAGAATTCTAAATAGTTTGCCCCAGAAATAAGTATTTACTATACACAATAGACAAATTTGCACATTTTATGTTATAACTGAATGTATAAAATCTTACTTCTTTATACTGTAATTAGTTTGTATATAGTATATCTGTAAAATACACGTTGAATATGCAGACATACTTGTACATTTATAATATAAATGTGTGTGTTCAACCACATTTCTTTATATCATAATAAATAATTTCTACATCATATATGTTTTATATATACATACTGTATATATGCAGAAACAAACAGATCAATATAAAAGGCTTTATATGATAGATAGATAGATAGATAGATAGATAGATAGATAGATAGATAGATATGAAAGGCACTATATAATAGATAGATAGATAGATAGATAGATAGATAGATAGATATGTGAAAGGCACTATGTGATAGATAGATAGATAGATAGATAGATAGATAGATAGATAGATAGATAGATAGATTAGAAAGACAAGCAGACAGATATAAAAGGCACTATATAACAGATCAGTGGTTTCAAGTATAGTCCTGGAGGGCCCTATGGCTATAATTTTTTGTTTCTACCAAATCCACAATCATTGATTCATGATTCATCCACACATCCATTATCCAACCTGCTATATCCCAACCACAGGGTCATGGGGGTCTGCTGGAGCCAATCCCAGCCAACAAAGGGCACAAGGCAGAACCAAACCCCAGGCAGGGCGCCAGCCCACCGCAGGGCACACACACGCACACCAAGCACACACTAGGGACAATTTAGGATCGCCAATGCAGAATGCAGAAACCCATGCAGACATGGGGGGAACATGCAAACTCCATGCAGGGAGGACCTGGGAAGCGAACCCAGGTCTCCTAACTGCGAGGCAGCAGCGCTACCCACTGCACCACCATGCCGCCCTCATTGATTCATCTAACTTTAATTGATCTCATTTTTTAATCAGCTGTCCTTTGTATTTCTTCTCTTGTTCTGAATTCAAACAAGTGCAACGCTGTGAGATTTATAGTTCTAAAAAAGGAAGAAATACAAGTATTTTTGCCACGTCTTTATGAACTCTGTTTTGTCCTTTTCTTTTAATTCATTTATTCTGCATAATGTGCTTGCTTAATTGCATCCGAATGTTGACAATTAATGACCAGCAGAGCAGGCACCAAAACAAATGACACTGGAGGGTATAGGACAGTTATTGGAGTGTCACATGCTTGTGTGTTTATTCATAAAAAAATAGAACATTAAAAAGAGCAACATGTTTAAAAAGTGGAAAGAAAGAAGTCTTACCCATTTGACACTTCATTTAGTAAACATTTACAATAACCAGTTTTTTATTTCTGGATTGATATAAAACATACAAAACTAGAAATAACAGCTTGCTTAACTATGATAGGAGTCCAATTTAAAGAACGAACTGGCTGGGATGTCTTTGGGAACCACTGTAATAGATAGATAGATAGATAGATAGATAGATAGATAGATAGATAGATAGGCACTATATAACTGAAAGGCACTAGATATAGATAGATAGATGAAGATAGATAGATAGATAGATAGATAGATAGATAGATAGATAGATAGATATGAAAGGCACTATATAATAGATAGATAGATAGATAGATAGATAGATAGATAGATAGATAGATAGATAGATAGATAGATAGGTACTATATTATAGATAGATAGATAGATAGATAGATAGATAGATGTGAAAGGCACTATATAACTAGATAGATAGATAGATAGATGTGATAGCATATATAACTAGATAGATAGATAGATAGATAGATAGATATGAAAGGCACTATATAATAGATAGTTGTCTGCACTACATTGATTTGTTATACTTTTCTGGTTTTACTTTTGCCTTTGGTTTATTCTTTATGGTTTTGTTTAAGGTAGTAATTTCCATTAGTTTCAGTCATGTAAGATGCTGTATAGAATGATCTTTGAAAGATGTACTGATGTTGTTTAATGGAGAAAGTGTGATCAAAGCTCCCATGAATTGATATAAGTTCTTCTTTGAAGGCTGTTGAGTGTAAAACAGGATTGTGCAGTTTCCGTTGATTCTTTAAGTGAGCCTAGTTATTTGCCAGCAACGTGATTTTGATATTGTTTTTTGTTTTTTCTCCTAAGGCACTATATAACAATTGGTAACTCTATGCTATGTTAGTCTTAGGCATTCAGACATTTGATTTTAAAAAGGGCCATTGAAGAGTAAGCCCTGGTTTAACACCAAGAGTACAAGTGTTGGCTTGAACTGATGTTTTGGGTTTGGTTAATTGCTATTGATGGTTTAACCGCACTCCTCTTATAAGCTTTTGTTAGAGAAACATTTCCCTCTCTCTCTCTCTCTCTCCCCTCTCTCTCTCTTCTATCTCTATTCTTTATCTCCCTCTCTCTCTCCCTTTCTCTCTTTTCTTTCCCTTTCTCTATTCTTTATCTCCCTCTATCTTTCTCTCTCTCTCCCTTTCTCCCCCTCTCTCTCTCTCTTCTCTTGTGAAGGAAAGTGGGAAGCCACTGGCTTAATTTTAGCTGCAACTCTGCTAAATGCCTCTTTTCATCTGGGCTTGGTTTCCAGTTCAACGGTGATGCAAAATTCAAGTTAATTGTCCTTCAGAGATGAGTGAGGCTCTACTAATGGGCAGAAGAAATATCCTACATGGACAAACCAGTTTTTCATTTCTTATTGTAAATTCCAGTAAGGATTTTAGATTATTTTAACGTTCTCGGCATGCTCTCTTTAGTTAACCACAAGTGTTTTGAGGTCCACAATGAAAGGAAGATTGATCAGCCTCAGCTTATTTTGGCAAATGTTTAAGTTCTGATTAGAGAAATGGCAAGCTAAAAACATGTAATTTTGTTTGCTACTATTGCGGGAAAACAACACTTGTAGCATAATTATCTGGCATGAAGATGGCCATTTTTTTTTCTCGGTTTCTGTCAGGCTTTGCACAATTGTTCATGTTTTATAATTAACTTTCATTCGCCCAGTTCCAGATCCTTAGGGCAAGTGGTAATTTGTATACGCATCCTGCATTGTGCTTTCCTTTGACTTAAATCTTAATAGGAGGATTGTTTTGAAAAAAGAAAACCACAAAATGCTTCAAATCAGCATTAAATGAATTAGGATGCTGGAACAAATCAGACTACCAAGTATTCTGGCAGAGCTACACAGGGAGCAGAGTTTTGGATCTGTTTGTCACCTGGCGTCTTACATGAACTAACAAGTCAGCTCCTCGTCAAGAAACCTACAGCAGTAATGACAGATTTAGATGATAGTCGCACTGGAGTAAATGTATCAGGTTTACTGAGCTAGTGCCACTGGCAAGAAACGGAACTGGGAGCCGAGCTTTGGCAGATGAAGACATCGCTCTGTTTAGGCTGGAAGAAAAAATATGGCCGGCCCTAAGCCTAACCCTAATTTCACTTTGTGCAGGTGATCAGTGCTGGTGGGACAGTTGCACCTGAAGCCAGTGGAACTCTGAGTTTGGGAAAATCTCTTACCCTTGGTGCAATACTCCATAATAATCACTCTAGACGGGGTGGGTCAACTTGAAAATCAAAGAATAAAAATAGTGAAACCATATAAGCAGAAAGCGTCTGTAGATGATAACGTAGGTCCACAGAGATTAGCCGTATCACCTTAACACAATACAACATAACACCAGAAAACGTTCGTCAGTCATTTTCAAACCTGCTTAGTCTTGAACAGTGGGATCACAGAAGCCTATCCCAGCTAGCACAGGGCACAAACAAACCCTGGACAGGGCGCCAGTCCATCGAGGGGCAAACATACAACCACTTGCATCCACACACAGCCCAAACAAGTTAGGATCACCAAGTCACCTAACCTGCATTGTCTTTGGGAGAAAACCGGAGCACCCAGAGGAAATCCATGCTGACACAAGGAGAGGACCCAGGACCAGAACCTGGTCTCCTTACTGGGAGGCAGCAGCAAGCGCTACCACTGCACCATTGTGTTGTATAAAGCATTTCAATTTCTAAACTCACTTTATCCTGAACTGGGAAGCTGGAGCCTCACTCTTCAAGCATTGGGCGCAAGGCAGGAATAAACCCTGGACAAGGCGCCAGTCCATCATAGTGTAAACACACACACACACACCCACGTGACCCAGGGGTCCATTTAGCATCACCAATCCAACTAACTTGCATATATCTTTGGTCTGTGTAATGGAAACCCACACGGACACCAGGAACACATGCAGACTTCACACTGTGAGGACCTGGGATTTGAATCCCGGCCTACTTACTGTGAGACAGCAGCACCACCATGCCACCCTTGTGTAACACAGTTATGAGGAATATGTCTGAGAAGGTGCAGTACTTTTAAAAGAAAACCCTAACCCTAACCCTAATTTTGGAACACCAATTACTGCATATGTTGGTATGATGTGGAGACATCAGATCAAGTTAATATCATGCTGAAAAATAAAACAAGGTCAGAATGTCTGTGTACCAAAAGTGGTCCAAGGAAGGACAACCGGTGAACCAGCGATAGGATCATGGGCGCCCAAGGCTCACTGATACACGTGGGGATTGAAGGCTAGCTTGGCTGGTCCAATCCCACAGAAGATCCATTGTAGCAATGAACACACAGTGCATTACGGTTTGAAGCGTATGGGATTGCATAGCAGCAGACTGGTCAGAGTACCCATACTGAGCCCTTTCCATCTCTGAAAGCACCTACAATGAGCATGTGAGTGTCAGAATTAGTCTGGTCTGATGGATCACATTTTCCTTTACATTATTTGGATGGCTGGGTTCATCATCTTCCTGGGAAAGAGATGGGAACAAGATGCACTATGGGTAGAAGGCAAGCTGATGCTCTGGGCAATGTTCTAGTGGGTTCTGGCATTCATGTGGATGTTATTTTGACCTACCACCTACCTAAAGATATGAACCTTCCTGATGGCAGTAGCTTCATTCAGCAAGACAATGCATGTGTAGGATGTGCTGGAGAAACAAGATGATCCAAGAAGGCCTAACCTCACAACTTACAGGACTTTGATATTTGCCACCTTCCTAAAGATTGTGCAGACCATGTACAATGGTATTCCCTAATGGCAGAGGCCTCTTTCAGCAGAATAATACCCCCCTGCCACACTGCTAATATTATTTAGGATTGATTTGAGGAGCACGACAAAGAGTTCAATGTGCTGACTTGGCATTTATATATCACATGTGTATATACACTAGCTGTTCTAGCCATCTAAGATGGGTTGAAATCAAAGTAATCAACGTAGACCTCCTGTTTTTTATTTGATTATGCGTGTTGTCCATTTGGACTTGTATATTAATGCACACCTGATCCCTTGTGCTCGTGATGGTCTTTTCCTCTTTGGATAGAGACGGCCATTTTCATTGCTTCCTTTCACCATTGTTGGTCGAACTGACCACTCCTATAGTCAAAGTGCTTTGCTGGGAAAATGCAGCGGTGGTGGCTAATGCATCGGCCTGGTTTAGCGACTCTAACCAAGTTGTGTCGGGTCTTTGGATTCCCAACGTGTGCATTGATTTATCGTTATTTTCACTCAAGCATTGCTAACCACACCAAGTTATCAACTATTAGCATTACAGCTATAAACATCATTCACGTGACCCAAGAGGATTACAAGAAAGTCGCTGCCGCCATACTATATATATATAGCATCGGATAACAGAACTGGCAGATAAGACCCATTTTTCTATTTTTAGACCATATTTTGGTATTTTTAGTAATATTTTTGACTTTCTGACCCTTTTTCTACATGTTTTGCTTATTTTGAAAATTTTCTTCCAAACCTTAACTAGATGGACACACAGATACACAGGTACACACACAATCATTTATATTTACAGTGTATATATATACACCGTGAGACCAAATTATCTTAACATTTGAACGGCGGAAACAATTTATTCACAAAACATACTTTATAGGTGCAAGATGATTTACAGGAATGTCTCAACCTGTTCGCCATCATGTTCAACACACAAAAACCAACGAGCAACAATACCGTTTAAAGCCCGGACACATATTTTACTGGGAATCGATGATACCACAGTCCGTATTCTGTCCATAAACAAATCAGTGGAGTGTGGAGGCCATGGCAATGGTCCACCATAACATATCCATCGACCTGGAAAGGTGTGCTCGAGATAAAACAATATATTAGTGTTAACAGAATTTTGACTCACCCTGTATTTATGTTTTTATAATTTGGGTATAAATGCACTCCTGTTGCATATGTTGTACAGTATGTAAGTACTGAGCACCATGTAATGGAAGGACGGGCACCTCAATGGCGGTGGACCATGTTCCAGTACTTGGAAGGGAGGCTAACACAGGGGATGGTCCTGGTCAGGTGACTGGAAGAGTCACCTGAAGAGACTAGTGTCCCGGCGGCGAAATAGGGGAGTTCCTTACCCAGTTGGAAGGCCAATATAATGAAGGCACATTGTAGTGGTATCCCGTCCAGGTGGTTAAGGCATAGGGAGGTTACGTCATGTGCTTAAACTGGAGGGCAGCATGACTTCTGGTGAACCCCCTGTTTGGCATTAGCGGTTCTATAGGGCTGCCCTGTTGGAAGCTGCCAAGAGGAGTCATTGGGAAGTGAGTCCCCTCTCTTGGGGTGGATCTTCCCGATCTAGAAGTGCTTTCTGGAGGCACTGATTGAGCAATAGAAATACTCCTGAGTCGGGAGAGGAGGTGGACAAGTGGTGGATGAAGTCAGAAAAGACAAAGAAAACCTGTTTAAGGGTAATTTGTTAAATAAGGAGTCACTTAAACCTGGGGCAGCAGTTGAAGTAATTATGTCTAGGGTTTGGTGCTCGGTGATGCCTCCTAGTGGAAACAACAATCATAATTTTTGTACACACATCATCATGCTGTGTATTTGCCAGATACAAACACACACGATATACAGAAGGAATTTAAACTCACAAGACTTGCCCTTTTTATGTCATCCTGGCACACAAGTTCTTCATATTGTAAATACGGAAATTAATGTTCATATCTGGCAAACTATTAGTTAATGTAAGAAATCATTTCAAATTTTAATCATCTCACATTGTAACTTGATATAAACAGTCCTGTTTTGTTGGTAGATTGATCTGAACTAAATTAGGTTGTTCAAGTAAAGACAGTTAATAAAAATGGGAATTAGAGAAATGATCAAAGGTGTCTTACACATAAGAAAAGTGACTTTGTGAAAGAAATCAAATGTGGGCCTCCTGACATATTTGTGATGTATGACAATCCTTGAAATAAGAAGCTGTTTCTTTTTTTTTATTATTATTTCCTGCCCTCTGGCATCGACTTATTTCCATTGGTTATGACAAGTGATACCTTTTAGGGATTTTTTCAAAATGATTTTGGGAGTACTTCATCTATTATACATGCATTTAAGGACAAGCTCGTGGCTACGTGAGGGCTAAGGGTGAGAAAATAAACGTTCAGAAATAGCTTTGCTAAATGTTAATTCATGATTTTAAAGTTCATTATATCCTGTTTGGGCAGAAAAAAGGAGAATTTCATTGTAAAACGTCTCCACTTTTAATTAACACTGCACACCATTTGAATCAGAATGGCTAAAACGTACGAATCTACAAGCTGGGAGATCTTAAGTCTTTACCGCCTCCCACAGGCAGAGGGCAGTCTCTTCATAAAGCTGGGACAAAACACGCATAAGCAATGGCAATTCAGTCGATTAATGTGACATTTTGTAGCCTTCGGCATTCCCAGAGAGCCTTACAAGGTCTGAATTTCCTAAGCGTATCTGCTGCCGAGGGTCTTAGATTTCAAGTTTCCTCGGGGGGACTGAATGCAATGGAGAGACTGGTTCTGACCCTCAAAGCGCATGTGACCTGATGAATCCAGTTGAGTCGTTCTGTTTTCTGCCTATATGTATTCGTTTGCTTTTTTTTTTTAGTACCAGGAACTTAAAATAACAATTTAGCAATCGCTCAACAGTGTAGCACTTTGAAGTTAGAAATAATTCAAAAGACTTGCATAACACTCTGTGCCGCCTGTAATTAAACTTGAAGAGTGTAGCTGCTTGTTGCGCATTACAGGAACACATAACTTCTTGTTTCTTAGAAAAAGTCTGGGGTTGCATAATTACTGTATAGAGGCGATGGAGATGCACGGCCCAGAGGGGTGACAGCAAAGGGAAGAAAGGGGTTTTATCACTAAATGACCTTTATGTGTACAGAGTCACACGTGCAAATAGGAGGCAGCTGAAGAGCTTACAGAATACTGTTAACATGTCCGCCATGGGGGCGGTGGGGTGCACTGACTATTTTTCTAAGTCTCCTGCAGACCTTTCCCGAGCACATCACTTCCGGCCCCCAGATCGACATCACTTTCGGCCCCGAGGTCGACATCACTTTCAGCCCCGAGGTCGACATCATTCCCTGCCCCGAGATTGGCATCACTTCCATCACAGAGGTCGACATTACTTCCGGCCCCGAGGTCGACATCATTCCCTGCCCCGAGATCGGCATCACTTCCATCACAGAGGTCGACATCACTTCCGGCCCCGAGGTCGACATCATTCCCTGCCCTGAGATCGGCATCACTTCCATCACAGAGGTCGACATCACTTCCGGTCCCGAGGTCGACATCACTTCCGGCCCCCAGGTCAACATCACTTCCGGCCCCGAGGTCGACATCATTCCCTGCCCCGAGATCAGCATCACTTTCATCACAGAGGTCGACAACACTTCTGGCCCCGAGGTCGACATCACTTCCTCCAGACTCCCTATAAAGCCTCTTTCCCCTCCTCTGGTTTTCAGTTCTATTTTGGACTCAGTCTTTACTTTTGCAGCCAGGAACATATTATACGGGTGGCTGCCCCAAACCTTTGTCATGTCTGGACTTTCATTGTGTCACAATAGACATGGACCCCCACACGATAAAAAGAAGAACCCCCCAATCTTCTGTGGAATAACTTGAAACTGACAAAAGTCAATGGGCACCCACCATCGTTCACTCTGTCTTTAGAGTTTGGATTCAACAGAATATTTCAAATAATAATAAACATGACAACGGCATGGACAAAAATGATTGGACCCTTACATTTACCTTGATTACGTAGGAAAGAAGTCCCCAAACTCCTCAACAATTGCTAATGTCGGTGAACACAGTTTGTGAAAATGACAAATTAACATGGGCAGAGTGGTGGCTCTCATGCTAGGGGTTTGGTAATCAGAAGGCTGCTGGTTCAAATCCCATAAATGCCAAAAGTGACTCTACTCTGTTGGGCCTTTGAGCAAGGTCCTGTCACGCACGCGCGAATAGGAGACCGCGGACGGACCTTAACACGCTTCGAAAGACGTTCGCCGGCAGGGAGTGGCGGGGTACTAACCTTTCTCCTTTGCTTTGACGCTCTGCCACCATAAGCCTCATTTGCCCTCAGCATGTTACTTCCGCCCTTCCTCCGCCATTGTTCCTGACGTCATCAATCCCATCTTCCCTCATGGTTCCTTCCCAGCATTCCTCTACTTCCGGCTCCTCCTACATAAAATGGCCGCCAATGCCATCTTCGGCGTTGCGCATATGAACCTGTTTGTGTTTATATTTTGACCTGGTTTTTTTTTTCACTGAATTGTGGATTTTTCTGCAATATACGGGGCCGGAAACCCCAAACCTTTATGCTGCTTGTTGTTGCATCTTTTACAGTCCTTAACCTGCAATTGCTCCGTCCTGGGTATGACGTTAATCTGCATCCAGCCCTGCATGTAGCCCCTCCAACCTGCAGGGAAAAACATGGGGGCTGGTGGCAGAATTGGCACTCTAGCCACCTTAAAAGAAGTCACACTCCATCTGAACTAGTGTGGTGCTGAGGTGTCGCCCATCGCATTGGCTGTACTCGGGTCCTAATCTGGGATCCTGAGTTGGTTTGTCATGTGTTGGGTGCGGCAATGCGCTGTATCAGCGTGTGCTCCTTACCTCTCTCTCTGTCTCTCTACAAGTACTTTAACACGATGCAAGCCTAAAGCTACAGTCCACCAAGTGCAAGCACTACAAGTGACATGGAGTTTGTCTGCGCTGTGTCGTACGCTCATTCAGAAGTGAAACGGTGTTGTGGAAGTTAGTGGTGAGGCGCTTGCTGTTTAGTCAATATTATGCTTTGTAGAGAGGCAGGCAGATCTAAAAGTAATTATGCAACAAAAGATTTCTCAGGTATTACAAATAAAGTCACTGTAAGCTATACATGTCATTATATTTCAGCACTTCTTATATCATTTTGATTTAGCAGATAACGATCAAATACACTTTAGACGTTAAACAAATCGAGACAGATACTGCGGATATGACAGACACGGCCTACTTGTGAAGAGACAGGGTAGGGAAATCTTACACACTAGAACAACTGTGATGACGAGCTCAGCCATTCTATTCAGTAAGGACCACCACCAGTATTGCCAGGTCTGTGGGTTTCTCTGCCAATTGGGCTATTTTTGATTATCATCCACAAAAAAACAGGCTTTCATGGGCTGCGTTTTTAAAAAACAAGTTTTTCTTTGGGGATATTTTTCAATCTCTCCCCCTCTCCATTGCATTTCTATCATATTTGTCATCCATCTGGCATCCCTTCCATTGCTAACTGCACTTTTTAATGTTCTTAACCGTTGTAAACTCCCCCATTGTGTTATGGTTCAAGATTCAAGATTCTTTATTTGTCACATGCATAGTTATACAGGATAACACGCAGTGAAATGCATCCTGATCCGCTTATCAAAACTGTGCAAAGTTAGAAGAATATCAGTTAGGTTAACTCTTTTAGGGCTAATTATTTTTTCTTCCTTTTGTCCCAGGGCTGAATAGTTGTCCAAAAATCTGTTTTCTAAAAAGCACACAAAGCAATGGTTTCACACATAAATCAACATAAAATGCTTATTTATGACAAATGTCACTCTGTTTTATGTTCCAAGAGCCCCTACAGTAGGCATATTCACATATTTATTACATATGTGTTTGTCCCATCACTCAGAAGCTGAAAGTTCTGGTAAAAGACGGCGTGAAGTAGTAATCTGTAGTGTCCACCAGCAGGCCATGTCCTTTGGTGAAGTCCAGTTGCCAGCCTGTGTAGTCCTCGCGGGGCAAACGTTTTTATTGGCGCATCAGCTGCATGAGCGTGTCCAGAAATACGATCAGCTGGCAACCGGTTAGCTGATGCAGGCACCTGACTTTCATTTTCGACCTCCAGATCACTTGTATCAAAATTGGAGATGGAAAAGTCAGAGTCTGATTCAGCAATAATACACAAAAAGTAAAGAAATAAATAATATGCGGTGGCGCAGTGGGTAGTTAGGAGACCTGGGTTCGCTTCCTGTGTGGAGTTTGCATGTTCTCCCCGTGTCCGCATGTGTTTCCTCCCACAGTCCAAAGACATGCAGGTTAGTTGTATTGGCGATCCTAAATTGTCCCTGGTGTGTGTGTGTGCCCTGAGGTGGGCTGGCGCCCTCTCTGGGGTTTGTTTCCTGCCTTGTGCCCTGTGTTGACTGGGATTGGCTCCAGCAGACCCTGTAGTTAGTTGTATATAGCGGGTTGGATAATGGATGGATGGATAATATGCACAGAGTATTTTGCTTTGTGCATTTGCTTTGCTCTCTCACCCGATGTCGATGCCATTCTTGACGTTGCTTACTCTATGCTGCTCACACACACGCAGGGTTTCAACATCAAGTCAATGAGTCTAATGGTCCTCTGAGCAAAGAGGGTCTACCTGTAATGTAACAGTGAGTTTTATCAGCATTTACAGCTGCCCCTGATATCCATCCTCAGCCTCTTGTATTGACAAAAGTTGACATCCGCCCTAAAAGAGTTAACAAAAAGTCCTAGATTGAAAGATAACAATATAATAGTACATAAATAAATAAAGTAAAATTAAGTGAAATAAAGTAGAATTAAGTGTTAAGGTGCAATAGTGCAGTGATTTTTGTGCCAAACCAATAGATAGGTGCATAGTGTTAAATGACAGACCAATTTCCTAAACAAGGTAAGGGTAGACGGCTTAGTACAACTTACAGTCCAGTCTAAGTATGTGAAGGGTCATGGATGAGATGGCATGTTCTGATTTAACAGTCTTATGGCCTGAGGATAGAAACTCCTTCTGAATCTCTCTGTCCTGGCCAGGATGCTACAGAACCTTTTGCCTGATTTTAACAGATGAAACAGGCTATTGCTTGGATGAGAGGAGTATTTGATAATCCTGAGAGCTCCGGTCCTGCATCTTCTGGTGTAAGTGTCCTGCAGAGATGGTAGAGCTGACCTGCAGCACGGATCACTCTCTGTAAGGCTTTATGGTCCTGAACACAGCAGTTTCCAAACCGGGATGTAATGTTCTGTGTCAGGATACTCTCCACAGGGTCAGAATTGAAAGTCTTTAGAATCCCTGAAGAGACCCCAAAATTCTTAAGCTGTCTGAGATGGTAGAGTCTCTGCTTTGCACTTTTGGTCTGAACTTGGATGTGTTCAGACCATGTCAGGTCCTCAGAGATGTGAACCCCCAGGTATTTAAAACTGTTCACCCTCTCCACTGGAGTCCTGTTAATGATGACAGGCATATTGCCATTATACCCATTCTATCACTCTGGACCCTGAGGGGCAAGCCCCCCTAAGACTTTGATGATAGGTACCAAACCCTCTCTCTCAAGCCCCCTGCTTTTCAGTGTTTCACTTTGTCCACCTCAGGTATTGGGCTGTTTGTATTGGGAAAGGTCACCGTTTTTAAGCTGCCCTTGGGCTATACATTTTTAGGAACCTGGCATGTAGTTGCTTATACAGTATAGTCAGCTAATTACTTGTCCTGTCTTTTAATCTTTGATTTATTTATTTTTAATTTGGTTCAGTTACAATGGATTCAGAAAGAATTTTGAGCCCTTCACTTTCTGCACCCTTGATCGGTTTAAATTTAATAGAATACATTTGACATTTTTGCCTGTCAATTTACACCCAATAACCCATTTTGTTGTTGTTAAACGCTGTAACTTGTTTTCTGTCTATTCTTTATTTTTAGACGGTGTGACAGATAGGGGGCGCTATCGCTCCCTTGAACCCCTGTCCACGACTCCAGACACCAGATAAAAGTCCAAGATTTGACTTTATTAAATTGCCACAGTGCACAAAGCACCCTCTCCTCCACTATATTCATACAAATCACTAATCACAAATACAATAAACCAATCCTCCGACTCCCAGACGCGTTGCCACCCTTCCATCCAGCTCAGCTCGCCGTCTGGGAGCTCTCATAGTCCTTTTATATTTGTTGACCCGGAAGTGTTCCAATCCCCAGTCCACGTGACTCTCAATCACTTCTGGGTCAGGTACAAGTCCTTTTCTTCTCACCCCGGAAGCACGTCGTTCTTCCTCTGACGCACTTCCGGGTTATAGGGCACAAAGGAATCTTCGGTCCTCCCTGCAGCTCCCTCTTGCGGCCCCTGTGGTATCCAGCAGGGCTGAGGATAAAAACTACAAAGTCCCTGACTCCCTGCTGGTCTTCGGGGCACCTCCATACTGCAAGGAGGGCTCCATCTGGTGGCCAGGGGGTATTGGCCGGGATGACAAACCGGCCAGCTACCACAACGGATATGAGTCTTTTATGCTTGTTTTCTAATTGATTTGCATGGCCTACTTAGTGGAACCAAAAGGAGCTGAGCTGGTGCCGTATCATTTTTCCACGTCACATTCTCTTTGGCTGGGCGCAGTGGTAACGTTGCTGCCTTGCAGTAAGGAGCTGAGGGTTTGCATTCCAGGTCCTCCCTCCATGGAGTTTGCATGTCCTCTACGTGGGTCTCCTGCGCAAGCTCTGGTTTCCTCTCACAGGCTAAAAACAGGCAGGTTAGGTGAATTGGTGATGCTAAATTTTCCTTATTGTGTGTTTCATGTGTGTGTGTCTGTGTGTGAGACAGGTGCCCTCTCAGGATTTGTCCCTGCCTTGCACCCTCTGATAGCTGGAATAGATTCCAGCAGCCATCATGACCCTTGTTAGAAAATGACATTATCTTTATCATTTAGCTAATGCGTAACTAATTTTGTGTACTTTTTTTTTCAAAGCTTGACTTAATAATCAACACACCCTTAGTCTGTGAATACACACTGTTCTGTCACATTGACAACTAAAATGACCGGTATATGGCTGCCAACACATCGGGATGCAGAATTTGACAAAGAGTATGTTCTCTTTTAAATGGGACCGTGCTACTGGGGTGATGAAATTTTGAGTACGCTGTGCATTTAAATTCACTAGAAGAAAGTCATTCATAACCCGTATTGGGCAGCAACAGTTACTGCAAAGTGATGACCTTCATCTTGCTGAGACTGATAATAAACAGTAAGGATAATATAAAGTGTGGGGAAGTCAACCACATCCTGGCACAGAGGGTTCTCATCGAGAGCAAACGTGAGTTTCTTTGCAGCCTTTGTCAATTTTCATAAAGCGTTCGACTCGAGTTGATCGAGCTACCCTGTGAGACATCCTGAGACTTCACGGGATCCCTCCGAGGTTGCTGGATGTCATGGCTGGCCTGTGCACTGGTACTGTGAGTGCTGTGCGTTTTCCCCAATTGATTCTGGGCTTGGTCCACGGTCCTTGTATGGACTGGGTGTTGGTCTAGTGGCTGTGGGGCATCTGTTGGAAAAGAAAGATTAATTAATCTTGACTTTGCTGACGTTGCTGTGATCTTCACAAAGTCAATGGAGGCTCTGAACGGGGGTCTCGAGAGACTGAGTGCGGAGTCTGTCTTGCGAGTGTCCTTGACAAACACCAAGAGCCAGGCCTTTAATGACCTCATGGGCACAGCCATCAGCAGTGTGTCTGTCACAGTGAGAGTGTCGACCTCGTCATTGAGAGGTTTACTTAACTTGGCAGTGACATTCAGGTCTCTGGTGACTCTTCCTATGAAGTCAGTAGATGGATTGTGAGAGCTTTTGTCATGATGTCACTAGAATGGGGTGTGTTGTGCTCCCAATATCTGTGAAAAGGATGAAGGTCCAAGTCTTTAGAGTCCTGGTGCTTCCTGTCTTGCTATATGGTTGTGAGACAAGGATGCTATCCAGTGACCCGAGTTGAAGGCTGGACTCCTTCAGTACTGTGTCTCTTTGGAGAATCCTTGGTATTACTGGTATGACTTTGTGTTGCTCATGAAGTTCTGAATGAGGCACAAGAGGGACTGTCAGTTATGGCAGCGTTTCTCAACCTTTAAGTATTTGCGACCCGAGTTTTCATAACAGTTTTAATCGCACCCCCCCAACATTGGTTTGAAATGTAGATGCATATTTTATTATACCTACTTAACTTTTATCAACATTTATCTAACTCTAGATTTATTGTTCTAGTATCAGAATGTAGTTTAAGTTCATTTGTTTTGGTTTCAACAGATGTTTTTTTCATATTTTTGATTCTTCGCACCCCCCTTTTTGTTACTTCGTGCCCCCCTAGGGGGGCCCGCCCCACAGGTTGAGAACCACTGAGTTACGGCACTATGGCCATGTGGCACAATTCCCTGAGGTTGATCCGGCCAAGGGGACTCCCACGTAGCACCTGGCTACAGCAGATAGAGGGTCATTTCGGGAGGGTGGGACTGGACAGCGTCTCTGCCTGGGGGGTTGCCAACCAGGTGCCCGACTGTTTTGTTGTGTGGTGGGTGCAGCAACACACTGTACCAGTGCGTGCTCCCCAACCTGACCTGACCTGTGGGAAAGGTGACATGCAAATTATCCCAATGTCAACTAATTAATTCATCATTGCAGTCATTTTTAACAAGCAATTTAACTGAATTGAGCTGAACTAAGTACAATCAAATGGTTGATTGGCGCAGTAATAAGCTTGGCCTAGGGTGTAAAATAACCTGGCACTGACTCTGTTCAGATCCCTTACTTTCTGCACACTTTACTGTATTGTAGATTTAATTTAAATTGAAAATTTGCTTTAAAATCTACACTCAATAGCGCATAATGATAAAGGCAAAAAATGTTTGCAGAAAGGTTTAATTAAAAAAATCAAAAACTGAAATCTCTCATTCATATAAGTATTCAGACCCATTGCTGTGACACTCCAAACTGTGCATCCTGTTTGCTTGAGATGTTTCTAGAACTTGATTGGAGTCCACCTGTGGCCCACTGAAGGGGCTGAGTGGCCCCTTGTTTGCTTTAATTCTCTTTGAGATGCGTCAAGAACTTCAGTGGACATTGTTTAGAAAGCCACACACCTGTGTATAGAATATCGCACAATTCACATTGCATGCCAGGACAAAAACCAAGCCATGAAGTCAAAGGAACTCTCCGTAGGCCTCCACAATCAAACTGTCAATCAGGGCAAGGGGACAAAACAATTTCTAAACCTTTGTGTGTTCCCAGAAGGAAAGTGGACTCAAAATCTGTGAAATTGGAAAAGGTTATGAATTATTAGGACTCTTCCAAATGTAGGCCATCAGGCCGAACTAAGTATTCAGGCAAGAAGGACCACGGTCAGGGAGGTGGCCAAGAACCCGATGGTCAATTTAACAGCTTCAGAAGTCCTCTTCTGAGGTGGGAGAACATGTTGTAAGGTTGACCATCTCAGCAGCTTGATGGAAGTCACACTTGAGTTTAAAGGACTCTAAGAGCACAAGCAAATGGTCAGAACTCCAAGCTTTATGACCAGTAAAGACCAGGCACTGCTCATCACCTGCCTAATGCCCATCCCTGTGGTGAAGCATGGCAGTGGCAGGGCCATGCTATGGGGGTGCTTCTCAGTGGCAGCGACAGAAAGACCAGTCAGAATTGAGAGAAGGATGAACACAGCCAAATCCAGAGAGGTCCTTGTAGACAACCTGCTCCAGAGTTGAGGTGAGCTCAGGCTGGGGTGATGGTTCACCTTTAAACATAACAGTGACCTGACTCGTACAACCAAGACAGTGCTGGAGTGGCTTTGGGACAAGTCTCTAGCTGTCCTTGGGTGGCCAAGTCCAGAGTTAAACCCCATGAAAGATATGTGGAGAGACCCGAAGATAGGACTTTATAGACACTTCTCATCCAATCTAACAGAGTTTGAGGGGATCTGTTTGAAGAATTGGATAAACATTTCTGAAAACAGTTTGCCATTATGCGTTACAAAGTGTAGAGTGACGGGCAAAAACGGCGAATGCATTCATTTAAAATGAAATCTACAACACAATAAAGTGTGCAGAAAGTGAAGGGGTCTGAATGCTTGCTGAATTCACTGTGTGTTTCAATTGCTAGATTTAAAGCCGCAGCATTCTTTAATAATGAGTGTCTGCTATGCTGTGCTGTTGTACCAGAGGTCTGCTTGTCTGGGTATTTTTATGCATTCATAAACATCGGACTGAAACTCTGAATGACCTGCCTGCTACCACCACAATCCATCTAAGGTCAGGGACTATTCCAGGGGGCCGAGGTGACCTCTGTGCAAAAATCAGTGCTACCAGCGAGCACATGGCCAAAATTAAAGACACGCACCCTCCGGCTTGACCTGCTTATCCTCATTCCAGCTGTGAATTTAGTTTTGCCTGCAGAAATAAATAAATGCGTTTTGTGTCATCCTGGGAAGTGTGTTAATTTCTAAGCAAACACAAATTAAAGTTGAAGTAGTCTATAGATTGAAAGCATATGTTTGTAGCTATTGTACAACTTCTATTTCCTTTGCTTCAGGGCAGGAAACAACAATTCTGGCCCTTCGTATGCACGGCTTTGATTGTGTTTGAAGTCAAGAGGACACCGTCGGTCGGTCGCTGTGTTATCTCTCAGCGAGTGAGTGGCCAGCTGCGAGTCTGTGGTAAATGTCCACGTGCTGCATCGCCCTCATGGCCTTGTGACTGCTTGTTATGTTGCCGTGAGAAATAATTAATTTATTTTGTGGGGTCGTCTTGCTTTGATGTTGTCATTTCTTAACAGGTAACTGTCTTATGTAAAGGAACTGACAAATGACACTTGTTTCTATTGGGAATGAAACACAAATATGCCAATGAAGGGTTGGAAGCCTAAAGGAAACCCTGAGTGAAATTAAGAAATATTTTCTGGCTACAGCCTTGGTAGCTTGTGATGAGCTTGTTGGTTATGGAGTTCTGTCTCGCTCAGTAGCAGGTAATGAACTGAATGCTGACATTCTAGCTACGTCACGTGTTATTAGCGCCAAGGAAGGGGAAGGGGTTGCACTTGAGGATTCGGAGCAGAAGTGACGTCACTAGTCTCCTGGTGGTGATGAACATTTCGATTCACTTTACTGATTAGATTCTTTTGAACAAACCCATTAAAGTGAATCGAAACTTTGATCCATTTAGATTCTGGGTTATGGGCGTGGTCCCCTCTGACCGCAACCCAGATATCGTTCAGGGGCAACTGGGCGACAGGCAACTCGGCGAAAAGACAACTCCACGAAAGACAGTTCGGCGAAAGACAACTCGGTGAAAGACAACTCGGCGAAAAGACAACTCGGTGAAAGACAATTCGGCGAAAGACAACTCGGCGAAAGACAACTCGGTGACATCCTTTACCAGTTAGGTAATAGTTAGGTTGAAAGAGATTTTTTAATGATATTTAAAAGACAAAGTAGGGCTCCGGAAAATCCACAGAATTACCTGCTTAATGAGAGTCCCAATACGTTGAGAGTAAAGGTACTCCTTAAGCCGTACTCGCTGGTCACCTTTTGTATTCTAAATAACGTTATCATACGATCACAATAAATACAATTTATATAAAGGATTAGCAATTTTGGTTGCAGAAGATAATGTAAGATATACTGTAGTTTCTGCAGAATAAAGTTCATTCGTCAATTTTATAGATGTATTTTCAACATTTTAAATTACGTTGTAATCTAAATATAATTAAAAAATCTCTTTGAACCGAACCATTACCTAACTGGTAAAGGATGTCACCGAGTTGTATTTTGGCAAGTTGTTTCTTCGCTGAATTGTCTTTCGCCGAATTGACTGTTGCCCAGTTGCCACCGAACCCCCAAATATACAATTTATTCATTCTTACACTTTTTTTATATGTGTGTTGTGTGCATCTCAGGTGCAACTCAGTGAATTTGAATATCATTGAAAAGTTAATTTAGTTCAGTAAGACAATTCAAAAAGTGATACTCATATATTATATAGATTCATTGCACACAGAGTGATAGATGTTTTATAAGTGTTTATTTCTTTTCATTTTGCTGATCATGGTCTACAGGTAATGAAAACCCAAAATTCAGTATCTCAGAAAATTAGAATATTACATAAGACCAATAAAAAAAAAAATTAATAGAGAAATGTTGGCCTACTGAAAAGTCTGTCCATGTAGGCACCCAATACTCGGTCGGGGCTCCTTTTGCATGAATTACTGCATCAATGTGGCGTGGCATGGAGGCGATCAGCCTGTGGCACTGCTGGGGTGTTATAGAAGCCCATGATGCTTTGATACTTGCCTTCAGCTCATCTACATTGGTAGCTGTGGTGTCTCTTATCTTCCTCTTGACAATACCCCATAGATTCTCTATGAAGGGGTTTAGGTCAGGCGAGTTTACTGGCCAATCAGGCACAATGATACCATAGTCATTAAACCAGGTATTGGTACTTTGTGGCAGGTCCTGCTGGAAAATGAAATCAGCATCTCCATAAAGCTTGTCAGCAGAGGGAAGCAAGAAGTGCTCTAAAATTTCCTGGTAGATGGTTGCGCCGACTTTGAACTTTTGATAAAACACAGTGGATCAACACCAGCAGATGACATGTCAGATTCACTTTCAGATGAAAGGCTATTTTGCATTTTATTTGGAAGTCAAGGTCCCCGAGTCTGGAGGAAGAGTGGAGAGGCACAGAATCCAACTTGCTTCAGGTCCAGTGTGAAGTTTACACAGTCAGTGGTGATTTGGGGAGCCATGTCATCTGCTGGTGTTGGTCCACTGTGTCTCATCAAAAGTCCAAAGCCAGCTCTGTGTGCAAAGAATCTATATAATATATGAGTTTCACTTTTTGAATTGAATAATTGAAATAAATTAACTTTTCGATGATATTCTAATTCTAATTATACAAATAAGACAATATAATTATGTGTTTAATGTGCTAATTCATATGCCATCGTCCTGTTTCCATACACAAAGCCTGGTAACACATTTAAGATACATAATTAAAATAACATATTTTCTTACCGAACTGCAAGTAAATGAGAAGTGTACATCTTGTAATGATTTGTTCACAAAGCAGATGATTGAGAATCAATTAGGTAGGTTCATGAGTAGTGACTCATTCACAAATCCAGTGAACGAGAATCATTACAATGGTACTCAAAACAATGACTCACTATTTGATGAATCAGTTGAAGAGAATCAGTTGGCTGTTTTTCAGGTTGTGACTTGTTCAAAACTAAATTAACAAAAATATTTAGAAGAATTCTAAGGTAGTGACCATTCATGAATCAAATTCTTCTTCTTCTTCTTCTTCTTCTTCAGCTGCTCCCCTTAGGGGTTGCCACAGCAGATTATTTTACCATTCATGAATCAAATGAAGGGGATTAATTGAAATCAAATGAATGAGAATAGTTGAAATGATTGTAAGGTAGAGTGACAATGAAGAGAATCAATTAAATTGGCTCTTGGGTAGTGACACATTCACCAATCAACTACTAATAACGATTACTATTGACACAGCACGTTTCTCACTACTTAAAGCACTCCCCATGCAGAGAGGACCTGGGATGTAAACCTATGCTCTCCTTACTTGCGAGGCAGCAGCACTACCACTGAACGAGAATCGCTAGGGTGATTATGAAGTAGGGACTCATTCGTGAATCAAATGAATGAGAATCGTTAAAATGGTGCTTAAATAGTGACCTGTTCACAAATCAAATAAACGAGAATCATTAGAACGATTCTATGGTGGTGACGCATTCACAAATCAAATGAAGAGAATCAGTTAGACTGGTCTCCCCAAGCATTTATAAACCTATTTAAACCAGTGTAGGGTAACAGAGGCCCAAGCTCCATTCCATTAGCAATAGGCACAGAGCAGTAACACATCCTGAATTGGATGCCAGGCTGTTGTATGGCACACTTGCACACACACCAACACACCTCATGTGAGGCTCACCTGCATGGCCACTTTCTGCATCAATCACAGGAGGAAAACTCCTGGAGGTTTGAGGCAGCAGTGCCAATAACTGTAGTACTAATATGCATTGCAATTTTCATTCCAACAGATGGTGCATCACAAATAGTAGCACTGCTTTCACAGATCCCATACCGAATGACATGTAACAGAGATATAGCAACCAGAGGGATGCACAGATACACACACAGAGACTCTTGTCCTTTCATTAAAGCAGATAAGCCTATTTCTCCTCATCCGGAATATGAATTCAACGTTAATGTTTGCAGAGCACCATCTATTGGAATGTACTTGTAATGCATGTAGTAATAAAATGCATTGTGTTTTTCATTCCAACATATGGTGAATCACAAAGATTAGTTCTGCTTTTACAGATACCAAATGGCATAAAACAGAGGAATAGCATTCAGATAGACATACAGATACACAGATGAACAAACACAGACCTGTCATACTATTAAGGTAGATAATGCGATTTCATTCCATCCAGCAGTTACTCTCAGTCAGACACATTCAGCATTAATGTCTGCAGTGCACCATCTATTGCACTGTATTTTGCGATGCATTTTGTAATAATAGGCATTGCATTTTTCATTCCAACAGATGGTGCATCACAAATATTAGCACTGTTTTTACAGGTCCCATACCAAATGGCATAAAACAGAGACATAGCACTGGGAGGAAACTTGTCCTTTTATTAAGGTAAACACTTCCCCATCCTTAATATTGTGACACACAAAAGAACTAAGAGAGCCTAATGCAAGTACGAATGTAATGGGGTATCAGTCCAATCAACATTTATGATTCCGTCTGCTGTGTAGCTTTGACAAACCCTAATTAATCTGGCTTTTCCAGGGTGCTTTCTTCTATTGACATAAGAGACTTCAGCTTTTGATTTTTGATGCATTTGCAAACCTTTGTTATTATGGGTTATCGAGTGTAGACTGATGGGCAAAAACGGTTCTTCTTCTTCTTCTTCTTCTTCTTTCAGCTGCTCCCATTAGGGGTTGCCACAGTGGATCATCTTCTTCCTTATCTTTCTGTCCTCTGCATCTTGTTCTGTTACCCCCATCACCTGCATGTCGTCTCTCATCTCATCCATAAACCTTCTCTTAGGCCTTCCTCTTTTCCTCTTGCCTGTCAGCTCTATCCTTAACATCCTTCTCCCAATATACCCATCATCTCTCCTCTGCACATGTCCAAACCACCTCTCTGACTTTGTCTCCCCACTGTCCAACCTGATCTGACCCTCTGATGTCCTCATTTCTAATCCTGTCCATCCTCGTCTCACCCAATAAAGCGAAGCGGACTGAATACTCCAATGAATGAGGGATTTCAGTTTTTGATTTTTTAAAACCTTAGTGAAATCATGTTCTCACTTTGTTATTATGGGCTATTGAGTGTCTAATGATGGTTAGAATGGCAAATTTATCCATCCATCCATTATTCAACCCGCTATATCCTAACTACAGGGTTACAGGGGTCTGCTGGAGCCAACACAGGGCGCAAGGCAGGAAACAAACACCAGGCAGGGCGCCAGTCCACCACAGGGCGCACACACACCCACACACCAAGCACAATTTAGGATCTCCAATGCACCTAACCTGCATGTCTTTGGACTGTGGGAGGAAACCCACGCCGACACGGGGAGAACATGCAAACTCCATGCTGGGAGGATCAGGGAAGCAAACCCAGGTCTCCTTACTACGAGGTAGCACTGCTACCACTACGCCACCGTGCCGCCCATCAAATTTATCCATTAAACAGGAAACATGCAATGCAGTAAAGGGTAGAGAAAGTGATGGGGTCCAGGATTTGTTCCTGCCTTGCGCCCTGTGTTGGCTGGGATTGGCTCCAGCAGACCCCCATGAAACTGTGTTAGGATATAGCGGGCTGGATAATGGATGGATAGATAAACAAGGTTAAAAACAATGGCTGGAAGCAGTTGTTTAAAACAAAACCCGGTGCCATCTTCTTCTGGCAGCTCCTCTACTTCTCCCTTCCGGGCCCTGCACCAGGGCAGTCGCCCTACCGGCAGCTGACTTCTCCCATTGGTCTGGAAGCCTGACTGACTATGAAGAGAAGATGAAAATGAACTTTCTGTATGTTCACAGAGTTGCCTGGATATGTAAGAATGTTTATATAAGGCACTGCTGTACTTCCTGGGACCCTCCATATTATTATGATTATTATTGTTATTTTTTTCAAAAGTAGAAGACAGCTAAATAGCCCTAAAGAATGTGCTTTGAAGGGCCGGACTGTCTTTTTCATTCCTTAGATTTCTGTCCTACTTATCTATCTATTTACAAGCTGAAGATGGAATCTTGGGAGGGCAAACTGAAAAGCTATCAGACAGCATGTTGCACTGTAGTTGATGTAAAGTGACGTCTTTAGAAAGTTATGCTGTGCCACACAGATAAGACGGTATCAGCAATACTGATGCTTTAGGAAGGAGCTCTGGAATTCGGTGAATATTTGCGCTAGCTCTTAAACACTTTTTATCTGTGCAGAATTAAGCAGATGAACAGATTAGAGAATGAAAACAAGACTGTGTTTGTTTTTCTTTTTTCTTTCTTTTTTTCTGGTACTCACTCAGATTAGTCGGCTGTGCTCAGCAGTTTGGGTTTTGGAGCGCTCTCTCCAAACTCTGCCCACCTACTCCAGACTTCAGCACCCACTGCCCTAAGATTACATAAGCAGTTTCAACACTGCATACATATACACTCACCGGTCACTTTATTAGGCACACCTGTTCAATTACTTGATAACGCAAATATCTAATCAGCCAATCACACTGCAGCAGCAGCAGTGCATTTACTGTAGGCATGTAGACATTGTCAAGGGGCGGCACGGTGGCGCAGTAGTTGCGCTGCTGCTTCACAGTTAGGAGATCCGAGATTGCTTTCTGGGTCCTCCCTATGTGGAGTTTGCGTGTTCTCCCCGTGTCTGCGTGGGTTTCCTCTCACAGTCCAAAGACATGCAGGTTAAGTGCATTGGCGGTCCTCAGTTGTCCCTAGTGTGTGTGTGTGTTTGTGTGTGCTGCGGTGGGCTGACACCCTGCCCAGGGTTTGTTTCCTGCCTAGTGCCCTGTGTTGGCTGGGATTGGCTCCAGCAGACCCCCGTGACCCTGTAGTTAGGCTATAGCGGGTTGGCTAATGGATGGATGGAAGTTCAAACCGAGCATCAGAATGGGGAAGAAAGCTGATTGAAATGACTTTGAATGTGGCATGGCTGTTGGAGCCAGACAAGCTGGTCTGAGTGTTTCAGAGACTGCTGATCTACTGGGATTTTTGCATACAACCATCTCTAGGGTTTACAGAGAGTGGTCCGTGAGTGTCTGGGAGAAAATGCCTCCAAGTCAGAGGAGAATGGCCAGACTGGTTTGAGCTGATAAAAAGGCAACAGCAACACAAATAACCACTTATTACCACCAAGGTATGCAGAAGAACATCTCTGAATGCACAACACGTCAAACCTTGAAACAGATGGGCTACAGCAGCAGGAGACCACACTGAGTGCCACGCCTGTCACCTAAGATCAGACAACTGAAGCTACAATTCACACGGGCTCACCAAAATTGGACAATAGAAGATTGGAAAA
This sequence comes from Polypterus senegalus, assembly GCF_016835505.1. Lineage (NCBI taxonomy): Eukaryota > Metazoa > Chordata > Cladistia > Polypteriformes > Polypteridae > Polypterus > Polypterus senegalus. The sequence goes on from NC_053156.1 coordinate 282,136,207, forward strand.
ACATTGCCTGGTCTGATGAGTCTTGATTTCTGCTGTGACATTCGGACAGTAGGGTCGTAGGGTCAGAATTTGGTCACAATAACATGAAAGCATGGATCCATCCTGCCTTGTTTTACCAGTTCAGGGTGCGGGTGGTGGTGTAGTGGCATGGGGGATATTTTCTTGGCACACTTTGGGCCCCTTAGTACCAATTGAGCACCGTTAAAATGCCACAGCCTACCTGAATATTCTTGCTGACCATGTCCTTTCCTTTATGACCGCAGTGATGGCTACTTCCAGTAGGACAACACGCCATGTCACAAAGCTCAAGTTATGTCAAATGCTATCTATCTATCTATCTATCTATCTATCTATCTATCTATCTATCTATCTATCTATCTATCTATCTATCTATTATATAGTGCCTTTCATATCTATCTATCTATCTATCTATCTATCTATCTATCTATCTATCTATCTATCTATCTATTATATAGTGCCTTTCATATCTATCTATCTATCTATCTATCTATCTATCTATCTATCTATCTATCTATCTATCTATCTATCTAATATGGACAAAAACCTCTGAGGAATGTTTTCAGCCCCTTGTTTAATCTATGCCATGAAGAAGGCAAAATGGGGACCAACCCAGTACTAGCAAGGTGTACCTAATAAAGTAGCCAGCGAGTGTAGATACTTAATAAGCCCCAAATAAGGGTTACTCTTTATTTTCAAAGTTCCTTTAAGGGTAGCCTGTTTGGTTAAGTGTATGTTTGCTAAATCGTGAGGCTCCAAATTCCAGCACCCATTAAGGAATTCCACAGACATGTGTGCAATGTGGTACAGGGGTGTCTGAATTGCACTAAATACCTAAAATTACTGAGGCACACAAGTGCTAAGTTACTTTCTAAATTCTGTGACTAAACACTGAGTTATTAGTGAAATATGTGACTGCACAGGGCGGTTTGTGAAGCAATAAGGAAAACTTATGGGAATGAACTTGTCAGCATAGACAAAAAAAATAGCATGGTGCCAACTTAAAGCTGTGAGACACGGGTTCACATCCCAGACTGGTCACTTTCCCTGTGTCAATGGCAGGCTTCACCATGTCTGTGTCCATGGGCTTCTCCATAGTTACTCCATAGTGCTTAAAGAGACCTCTTAGTAACAACTGGAAAGAGTGGGATGTAGTTAATTGTTTCTAAAAGTGGCACAATTTTTTTATTAACTCAAAAGGGGGCAATTACTTTTACACACAGGAAGGGGGCAATTACTTTTACACACAGGATCATCTGTTATTCTATGCCATTCTTTAACAAATGAAATGAATATCACACTATTTTTGTTACTGGGTTGCACAGTGGTTGGGTGTTTCTTTAGAGATTACAGTCTTGTGATTGAACCGCATGTCTGCTCATTGTCCAGGTGGAGTCTGCATGTTCTTCCTCTGTCTTGGTATTCCGCATTTCCGCCTGCATACCCAAAGTCGTTTGTTTTAGATTAGCTGTTGATTCCACATTTGAAAGGTGTGAGTGGTGGGCTGCCACCATAATTAGGTTGGGGTCCTGCCTTCTGGTCAAAGCTGCTGGCATAGACTCTCACCCTCTGTGACTTCATGTGAGTGGGCTGAAAAATGGGATGATACGGTGTTTTTTCACATGTGATCCATTTGTTTAATACTAGCCATTCCTCGTGGCTCCACCCGTGTAGTAGTGAAACAGGACAACCTTAAAAAATAAACAAATAAGTATCTCTAGCTAAGCAGTGGCAAGTTATGCTTCAAAACATAGAGGTAGATCGGCTCCCCACTCCTGACGTTACGCTTCCCCCTCCCCTCGGCCTGCAGCCTCTTAGCGAGAATATATCACTCCGGAATGTTAAAGCAAATTCTAGAAAAAAAACCCAATCTGAATCCGTGAAGTAGTTCTTGTGTTCACTAGCTAAGCGGAGGTACGGTACAGACCCCAAGACTGGAGCATTAGTGAGCGGACCGAGGTCTGCTGTGTCTCTCTCGGATACACGCTAATAAATCTACCACAACCGAACTATGATACATAGTCACCAAATCAACCAGAATATTCCAAGAAAATTCTAGAAAAAAAACCCAATCTAAATCCGTGAAGTAGTTCTCTTGTTTGCTAGCTAAGCGGAGGTAAGGAACACGCCCTGAGGCTGGCACATGAGTGAGGAGAGCACTATACCCCCTCCCCTTGGCCCGCCTCGTCTCTCTCAGATTCATGCAAATCAATCGCTACCGCAAGCAAACGATGGTACTTAGCGCGATGAGAGAAGTCACAAAATCAACCGGAATGTTCCAGCAAATTCTAGAAAAAAACCTAATATTAAATCCGTGAAGTAGTTCTTTTAGTTAGCTAGCTAAGTGGAGGTAAGGTACACATCCCAAGGCATGGCTCTCTGTCTTGCATGCATCTTGCATGTCCTTAGTGAATGACAGATGGGCCTCTGTCGTGCGTTCCCCATGGTCGGGCAACTTTGTCGATTATATATATAGAAAAGCAGCCGGAACCGAAAAGTCAACGTGGCTCAGAGGTGCATATGGAGTGTAGCACAGACGAAAGCGACTGAGGCTGTGTTTGGTGAGTTGTTGCATGCGGGCACATGAGCAGGCAGTTCACATGCCTCGAGAGAGATGGTGGACGTGGGCGGAGGCCTACAGTTGGTGGGCGGGGCTCTGTCGTGTGTATCCCACGACGCAGGAGGTGGGTTAGAGTTGGCGGGCGGGGCTCTGTCGAGCGTATCACATGATCTTACAGTTGGCGGACGGGGCTCTGCTAGAGTTGGCGGGCGGGGCTCTGTGAGTTGGTGGGCGTGCCTCTCTGTCTATCTTGCGTGCCCTTAGTGAATTATATATATAGATAGTCGCCAAATCAACCAGAATATTCCTGCAAATTCTAGAAAAAAACTCCATCTAAATCCGTGAAGTAGTTCTCTTGTTTGCTAGCTAAGCGGGGGTAAGGAACATGCCCTGAGGCTGGCACATGAGTGAGTAGGGCCCCTCCATCGTCCCCTTGGCCTGCTGCATCTCTCTCAGATTAGCGCAAATAAATCGTTACCGCAAGCAAACGATGGTACTTAGTGCGATGAGAGAAGTCACAAAATCATTGAAAAAAGCCCGATCTAAATCCGTTAAGTAGTTCTCTCATGAAAAGCTGACAGACAGACTGACAGACAGATGTTATATTTTATATGTAGAGAGAGACATTAGGTGAAATAATTCACATTGCCTGTTTAAATTTGTATATGTAGCTAATTAAAGGAAACTTTCTGTTAGATTTCTTCAATCTGCCATGTTGCAATACCAAGAGCATGTGGGACTCCACCTATAGTTATAAATAAAGGACACTCTTGTTAATGAAACGTGGCATCACATGTTTAGAGTTCATATATAACAATGGCTCATGACTCTTCTTTATTTACTGAATATTTTCCATAACATTTGCATAATAACTGTGGAAGAGAAATTAGACTTTAGGGTCACATACTCATTTAGGATAAAGTGTTTTGATACGCTTTTCATATTAAAACACAGCATCCATCTTAGAAGTAGACAAGAGTTAATAAATGTCAGAAACCTGTTCAGGCATATCAGGAAACCAGAAAAAAGGTCAAGTGAACAACAAAGACAAGAATGTACCAGGAGCAGGATGATGTGATACACCAAATATATGAAATGAGACGTCAAGTAAATTGACACCTTTGAACGCCTGAAGAAGGGCCAGAGCGGCCTTGCATATTTTAATCTTTTTAGTTAGCCAAATAAAGGTGTCCTTTTGCTTGACTTCTCATTGCATCATTAATGGCTAACTTGGTAAAACACCATATTGCTACCCAATATTTGATTAAGAGATCTGCAGCTGTCCTGTAAACAATAAAACTGGACAGTTGTCACAAACATGGAGATTTCAGGGGTAATATCTAAGCTAGGAGACATTGAAGAATAAGCACATAGGCTGGTTGTGCTCTATGCTAAACACCTCATGTCTTTTAACCAATCAGAGTATGAAATGTATGCATTGATTGACACTGTATGCAAATTCAATCGTTTATAAAATGAAGCTCCACCATTTGTGATGTGACCATTCTCATCATGTTGTAACAGACTGCTTTAAGAGATTCTCCCTCCTCAGCTTGATGCTGCAGGTGTAATACGAGGGACGTTCAAAAAGTTTCCACACTTTTATATTTTCGTTGTGTGGAGGACCCCAGCCGGGATGACTCCATGCAGCAAGGACCGGGGGAGCAAGCGTGGCCAGAACGTTAAATGCAGCGGTGTCTCGGACTCCCGCAGGGCTTCATGGGAGTGGGAGTTTGGTGCTGCCCTGTTGGAATCCGTGGGCGCCGCCAAGGAGTGCTGCGGCTGAGATAGGAGGTGCTGAGCCTTGGGGAGCAGCTCATCCACCACACCCAGGAGTGCTGCCGGAAGTAGGCCAACGAACACCTGGAGCACTTCTGGGTGACGTATAGAAGGTGCCAGCAAGCAGTATTCCAGGAGCCAGAGTTGGGAGGAGAAGGTGGAGGATGAAGCTTGTTGAGGAGGAGTGGAGGAGAAAAGAAAAGGACTGAGAGACAAGGATAAAGTTAAGAAAGGAAAGTGTGTGATTGGGCTGTTGTGGACACTGTATATATAAATAAATTCACGTGTGCTTTTAAACTTGTGCCTCTAGTGTCTGCCTGTGTCAGGTTAGCGCATTATGTCGTCATTTATCTTCCACAGTTAGAAACGATAAAGGCGAGAGGAGTAGTAATTGGGCATTAAAAAGTTGGTACGATGCTGAGGAAAATTGCATTGCAAAGGAAGTTGACTATGTAGAAAAGTGATGTTGAAATTCTTAATAAATAGAGTTTAAAAAAGTGCGGAAACTTTTTGAACGTCCCTCGTAAATGGACAAGCTTTTCTCCTGTCTGATTACTCACTCAAAGGTTATATCAGATTTGTCCTGTTACGGGATACGTTTCTTTCTTTAATAAAGATGTCGATTTTTACCACATAACTAATAACAGCAAATATAAGCAATATAAAGAATTAAAATATATATGACCTTGTTGGGTCTATGCTGTTTTTCTTTTCAGACCCAATTGACATTTCCCAGATTGCAGTTCCTTAGTTACATATTCTAGTGAAAAGAAAGACATCTCTAGTCTGAGGCAGAGCTCCTTGGAAAGTGTCCAGCAGCTAAGCAAATAATCAGCTCCGTTGAAATAGTCTGGGACTTCTCTTATAGTATCAGAAAAGCAGCAATTGAGTCAAACGCTCCATTTTTCCAACAAAGCCCCAAATTAACTAAAAGTAAAATAAAAAAACTGAACTGAGAAAATGTTTTTAATAAAAGGCGGCAGCAATTCTCTCTCCCACCCTTCTCTTATAAATTGAGAGCCCACAACTGGCTTAATGTCCGCTGGTAAAGCTGCTAACACTTTTACAGTTTCTCAAAACATGGGAACGTTATGGCACAAGCTCAAGGGTCCATTCCAATGGGAATCAAAAGCTGCATTCAAATTCTTTGGTCCTGCATTGCTTTTCAGGATTCCCAGAATGCACCTCACTCCTGTCCAACTTGTCTTTGAGGCCTGACACAACAACATTATGGATACAATTGACTCCATTTCTTTTGTGAAGTGACTTGCTCAGGGTCACACAATGTCAGTACTAGGATCTGAACCCACATCCTCAGGGTTTGAGGTCCAAAGCCTTAACCATTATACCACTACTTCTGTCTTTCTGTCGAAAATGCAGATTCATGAAAGGAATTGGGTGCATTGACTTGACTTGTAATGAAAAGTATAAAAAGAATAAGGCCTGAACGGTTAACAAGCAGAAGACAGCGGGAAAGAGCCACAGAGACCCGCAAACACAAAATCAACAGATGAAAAATGTAAACTTTTTAAAAACAAGTTCAGTCATTGGTGATGAGACATTTTGTAATTCTTTTATATACAGAAGTAAGTCAATCTCATATTACAAGTGCATAGCATGAAATAAAAAGGGAAATTACAAGTTATTATCCAAATTACTCCATGCTTCCTTTTCATTTATGCCCGATTTCCTGAAGTGCATTTGTTTTAAGTGCATTTTAATGATCCATGCTTCCTAGACACCGGTGCACAGAAGGTGACAAAGTCTGGACGAAACCCTCTAATTTGTCTGAGCAGAGCTGAACCCAAAAATCAAACAGAACACCACGGCAAGGGTGGGCATCTAGGGCATGCCAAATATGAGGGCTTCTGTTTCTCTTTACATTTATAAAGGGTCAGGAGGCAATTAGGTCTGACATACCTTATGGAGCTCATTTGTATCAATGTGTGTGACGCCTGGCTAAGGGACACTTGGAAAATTTAGACTGTTGGTTCACTTTGATTTCATTTAGAGCTGATTACTTGCTTTGAATCCATTGCTGCTGGGATTGGCTCCGGGACCCCATCACCCTGTGCTAGAAAAAGCAATCTTGGGAAATGGAAAAATGCATGAAAATTGTGCGTTAACTGCATTATATGCTAGTTTAATATTACGTGTCCCACTTTTGGGTGACATTATAGCACAATGGTAGCACTGTTGCCTCATAATGAAGAGGCTGGGGCTCACCTTTCAGATCCTCCCTTTGTGAAGTTTACATGGTCTTCCCTTGTCTGTGTGGGTTTCCTCACTCTGTTCTAGTTTGAAGACATGCAGGGTGGATGGTCCGGCGTAGGTAAATTAGCTTGTGTGTGCGTGAATGTGTGATGGTGTTCACCCTGTAATGGACTTCACCCTGTAATGGACTGGTGTCCTCTCCAGGGATTGTTTCCGCCTTGTATGCTCTGTTTTCTGGGATAGGCTGAGAGGAAGATGACATTGATTAAAAAATTATTATAAAAAAAAAAGATTAAAAAAAAAAGTCCTGCTCAGGAAAAAGTGAAAACTATGTAGGTTGTAAATATATATACATGAATTTAGATAGGAATATAAGTAACAAGATGGTGAAGTCAGCAGATGATACCAAGATAGGTGGACTGGCAGATAATCTGGAATCTGTTAAATTATTACAGAGAGACCTGGACAGCATACATTCAGATTTCCAGCAGATGAAATTTAATGTCAGCAAATGTAAAGAACTGAAAAGGTTAGGTTTGAATACACAATTTGAGGTCTGAATATTGAAAGTAAACCTTATGAGAAGGACTTAGGAGTCGACTCGACACTATCAACTGCCAGACAGTGTTCAGAAGCCATTAAGAAGGCTAACAGAGTGTCAGGTTATATAGCGCCTTGATGTGTGCAGTACAAGTCACAGGAGGTTCTGCTCAACCTTTATAACACACTGGTGAGGCCTCATCTGGAGTACTGGGTGCAGTTTTGGTCTCCAGACTACAAAAGGACATAGCAGCACTAGAAAAGGTCCAGAGAGGAGTGACTAGGCTGATTCCAGGTCTACAGGGATTGAATTATGAGGAAAGATTAAAAGAGCTGAGCCTTTATAGTTTAAACAAGAGAAGATTAAGAGGAGACCTGATTGAAGTGTTTAAAATCATGAAGGGAATGAGTCCAGTGGATAGAGACTTGTTATTTTAAAATGAGTTCATCAAGAACACACAGTTGGAAACTTGTTAGGGTAAATTTCACACAAACATTAGGATGTTTTTCTTTACAGAGAGAACCACAGACACTTGGAATGAGTGACCAAGTAGTGTTTTAGACAGTAAGAGGGGCTTCAAAATTCAATCTCATGTCATTTTGAAAGAATTAAGTGGACAGGACTGGTGAGCTTTGTTGGGCTGAATAAAACCAAATAAAATCGGTTAGAAATGGAATATAAAATATAAAAATTATAAATACTACATAAAAAGTATAAATATTATATAAAACAATATGTTAAAAAGGTTAAATATAGAATAGAAAACACTATTCAGCATACTTCCCATTATGCAGCTTATTAAAGGTTGTTGGGCTGGATAGGGGCTAGGAGGGCTCCGTCCGGTGGGTCGCTTGAGCCAGTAATGACACTGAACTGGAAGGGGCGGAGCCAGTTGCCCTCACTAGGTGGCTTCTCAGCACTGTGGACAAATGACAGTGTTAGCAATAGCGCCCAATTCTCATATGTTATTACAGACCTCGACTGTGAGGAGGTCCTCTGACACGCATGCATGACCATACTATCTATATATACTGTATACTGTATATATGTTACAGTCAATGTGTGAAATTAGGAATTGTGTAGAATGCCAAGGAAATCTATAGAGTGCTGAAAATAGGGCGTCAAAGTATGAATTAAAATGTAAGACATTTCCTAGACATTCTATGCAATGCCAAAAAGGCAAACCAGCAAGTCATTCTGTGTAATGCCCAGGTATTATATACAATCCCTAGAGAAACTATATGGCATATTAAAGTGACACAGACGTTTCATGCTTTGTCTAAAAATGTCACACATTCCATACAATGCCTACACATTCTGTACAATACCTGATGTTCACACTTTGCCAATAACATATGTATCGCACCCAATCACGCAGTTAAAACTGTGAAGAAAACAAAATGTTATTTCTAGTTTGATCTGTGAAGACTTTAACTACAGTCTTAAAGGCCATTAATATCTACCATATCTTACATTTATGTTACTGCTAATCTATCCAGATATCATTTGTTTTGTTTAATTTTATATGTTTATTTACTTATTTTGTAAATTTTACTCAAATATATAAAAAAAAAACTGAAATCAGCACTTAGGTGAAGCCCCTTTAGGTGAAGCCCCTTTGTCAGCCATCCCACCCTGGTGTCTTCTTGGGTTTGACACGACAAGCTTTGCACACCTGGATTTGCTGTCTTCCATTCATTCTCTGCATTTCCATTAAGTTTATATCAGGCTGGACGGAGATCAACAGTGGACAGCTCTTTTCAGGTTTCTCCTGAGATGTTTAATCAGGTTGAAGTCCAGGCTCTGGCTGGGCCTAAGCCATTTCTGTGTTATCTTTGCTTTGTGCTCAGGTTGTCCTGTTTGAAGGTATACCTTCAGCTCAGTCTGGGGTCTGAGGCGCTCTACCTAAGACTTTCATTAAGGTCATCTCTGTACTTTCAGCTTTCCCACAATCCTGTCTGTCAAGTCTCCAGTCCCCCAACCCCACAGAATTATGCTGCAACCACATGATATTGTACAGATGACAAACAGTGCATGGTTTCCTCCAGACACCTCACTAATCTTTGTTTCATCTGACCAGATAATCTTGTTTCTCATTGTCTGAGTGTCCTTTAGGTTCCTTTATGCAAACTCCAAGTGGGCTTTCAGGTATCTTTAACTGAGGAGAGGTTTCTGTCTGCCCACTCATCAATAAAGTCCAGATAGGTCAGGAGTTAAATTGATGGTTGTCCTTCTGAAAACTTCTCCCATCTCCACACAGGTTCTCTGGAGTGCAGCCAGAGTGACCTTCTGGCTCTTGCTCCCCTCTCTTACTAAGACCCTTCTCCTCTGATTGCTCGGTTTGGCCTTGTAGCAAGCTCTAGATGAAGTCGTGATTGCTTCAGAACTCTCCCATTTAATAATTATGGAGACCACTGGGTTCTAAGGAACCTTCAGTGCTGCAGAAATTGTAGCTTTCCCCAGATCTGTGCCTCGCCATAATCCTACACTGCTAGCGAGCACTTCCTTTGACCTTTTGGATTGGTTTTAGCTCAATTGTGACCCCGCGATACACAGGTATGTGCTTTTCCTAATCAGGTCCATTCAATCGAACTTACCACAGATGATATTTTTGAAGTCTTCCTCAGATCTGTGACTTGACACAGCCCTGTCTCTAAGATCTGCAGGCAATTCTTTAACCTCATGGATCGATTTGATTGTTTTAGTCGTGACGTCTGCCTGTGTGTGAGTGAGTCTCTAAGAACAAAAACATTAATCATACAGTTTGAATCAAATTTCACAATTACAAAAAAAAACTAATAGCATATTGATTTTGATGAAATAATTCTGGAGGCTTTTACTCTGTAGAGATTATGATTTTGTAGTCTATGTGCTCATTGGCCTGCATGATTTTACTGGTAAAAGCCCACCTTTATGTGCTAGACGTACAGTATTTCTGTTTGTTTTAACAATGAGAGTCTGTCTAAACCACACACAGCTATGTGGCGAGCATTATGTTGTAAAGATGAGCCTCGCTGTTCCAGTGTAAATGACATTCTTTCTGCTGTTAAAGATCATCTTCCAAATCTGCATTAGGTTGGCCTCTTTGATGTACAGTCGTGTTGGTTTTACTGTCTGTTTCCTCATTTGGTCACGGCTTTCTGAACATTTTGGACATGTCGGTAGAGCCTCAGTGATTGATCTATAAGAACAACACACAAAGTCAAATCAAGAAGCTTTTCCACTTCTCCGTCCATTTTCTAAACCTGCTCTTTTCGTGGCAGGTGATGCAAGTACATTAGGGGTGAGGCAGGAAGAAATCGTGAATGGGGTGCCAACCCACCACTTGGCAAATTGAAGCACCATCACGTTGCTTGTTTTTAGGAAGTGGAAGGAAATGTAATTTCCTTGGAGAAGTCACATGCACATGGAAGGAGCATACAAACTCCACACGGACAGCAACAGAGAAGAACTGGACCTCTGATGGGTGTGAGGCAGCACCTCTCACCACGGGGCTAATGTGCTTCCCACAGAAGATAAAGAAGGTCATATACTGTAAATATACAGGAATGATGTAGTTTAAAAGCACAATGATTTTCAGATAGAGGAACATTTGTGGGTTGTTTAGAAATTTGGATTTAGGAGGTGAACATTTCCTTTGATTTTTCCTTCATACAAAGGTCACTGGTTCTTTGGACACCCTGATGAAAAATACTCAGCTTGATCCATTCAGGTCAGACATTAAAGTTCAGAATGAAACACAAGCTTGTTGACATGTCATAGGAAAAGTGTCCATTCCTTTAATATGAGAAGCAACATCTTCACATCTTCTCTCTCCATGGTGGACAGGGTGCTTTTCTACAATGTGGTGGGCTGGTAACTTCACTTCAAGAGAGGCCCATCGAATCAACAAGCTAACTAAAAGGGCAAATAAAAGGAATAACTCTGGACCCCCTGGAGGTCGTAGAAAAAAGAGAGAACGAAAATAAAACTGAGTGCTCCTATAAACAATGCTGCACATTCTGTCTCTGACACAATGACATTGAGGACATTCAGTCAACAAATCATTCAGCAGAAGTGTGTCACAAAATGGTCCGGGGGGCTCATAGACCAACAGCAATACTATATAGTGCCTTTAAAATCTATCTATCTATCTATCTATCTATCTATCTATCTATCTATCTATCATATAGTGCCTTTCTATCTATCTATCTATCTATCTATCTATCTATCTATCTATCTATCTATCCATTGTATAGTGCCTTTCACTCTATCTATCTATCTATCTATCCATTTTATAGTGCCTTTCACTCTATCTATCTATCTATCTAACTATCTATCTATCTATCTATCTATCTATCTATTTTATAGTGCCTTTCACTCTATCTATCTATCTATCCATTTTATAGTGCCTTTCACTCTATCTATCTATCTATCTATCTATCTATCTATCTATCTATCTATCTATCTATCTATCTATCTATTTTATAGTGCCTTTCACTCTATCTATCTATCTATCTATCTATCTATCTATCTATCTATCTATCTATCTATCTATTTTATAGTCTTGCCTACTACACTATCTATCTATCTATCTATCTATCTTTCTATTTTATAGTGCCTCTATCTATCTATCTATCTATCTATCTATCTATCTATCTATCTATCTATCTATCTATCTATTTTATAGTGCCTTTCACTCTATCTATCTATCTATCTATCTATCTATCTATCTATCTATCTATCTATCTATCCATTTTATAGTGCCTTTCACTCTATCTATCTATCTATCTATCTATCTATCTATCTATCTATCTATCTATCTATCTATCTATCTATTTTATAGTGCCTTTCACTCTATCTATCTATCTATCTATCTATCTATCTATCTATCTATCTATCTATCTATCTATTTTATAGTGCCTTTCACTCTATCTATCTATCTATCTATCTATCTATCTATCTATCTATCTATCTATCTATCTATCTATCTATCTATCTATCTATCGGCTCTTCAACAGGCTTGTAATTTCTGTCTTCACTTCATCAATTGAAGAAAATGTGTTCCCTTCAGGTCACTTTTAATTTTCGGGAACAAGTAGAAATCACAGGGAGCTAAATAGAGAGGATGATCGTGGAGAAGAATGTTTTTGTCAGTCAAAAACTGCTTTATGGAAAAATTGATTTGCCGTTCAATTTTTTTCACCCGACATCATAGCGCCATTTCCTGTATACGGATTGTTGTGCAGTACTGACTGGGCTCTTCACAGGAGATACCCAGCCGGTCGACATGTAGTTTTATGATTCACGTTCAGCTGACCTCCAGACGGTTTTCCAGGAAAGCCCCAAGCCCAGGCCTGTTATTTTTTGTGTCTCACCTTGTATTGAACTGTGAGTATATTACTCTAAAAGATATTTAGAGTCATTTAAAAAATGACAAAAAAGGTTAAGCTAGAATTACTGTAGTCATTTTCTTTTCAATTATACAATCCAATAGATAATGTACTTACAGCATTACTTGAGTTTCATACTGCCACTATTTCTTAATTATTACATTACAGTCCATGGAGACCGCTGAGTTGTGATTCTCTTAATTTAAATAATGAAACATTAGAACACAGCCATGTATAAATCCTGCTTTAGAAGACTTCTGATTTCATTTGCCTTTCATTGAGGACCACCACCTCAACCCCCCACCCCCCAATCTTCTATGCAGGGCTTTTAAATGATTTGCCCTTTAAAGGTCAGGCTTCCGAGTGGGATGGCAAGAATGTCTGCATCACTGGTGAGGAAAAGGGCCTTTTCAATGCATTGAGAGTCACAGCCACACGTTACTGGAAGCCAGTGCTGAGCTTCATTCCAACAGAGATGACCTCCATGCTCCATAAATAAAGGACTAATTAGCTATTTCCTCTGGTTACCTAACAGGGAAACGGGAACAATTAGCTCCCTGTGACCTTCGCTCCAAAATAGAATCACTTATTGGCGGGTAAATAAACTTTTCCAGATCTACCGCACACTTAGCAACCTCGGGCAACCTTGAGATCTTGTCACGCAGAGCACAGGGTCGGCCTTCCAGATGTGTCCATCAAGAGGATGGAATCCGTGGCCTCGGTGTGTTACATGCTGCTCCCCGAGGTTTAGGTGAGCAACTGTTATCTCTGTTCATATTTATGCAGGTGAGCCATAGCAAACAAAGCTGCTGCTTATACCCTTCAAATGACTTAAACGTATGAAATTAATCTGACAAATACGGGGAAGAGATTATGATACAACTTTAGGAGTCCACCTGCATTTCAGAAGCAGTATAAAACTGTGATACCTACATGTGCTACACTGAACAAAAAGCTCTGATTTTAGCACTATAATATTGTAAGCCAAGATTTGCAAAAATATTCTATTAAAATTAAGCAATAAATAAAGCTATCCGTTAGTAATATTTTCCATAAAAATAATTTGAATATATTTTAAGGAGTTAATATAATTTTAAAAACATACAAAAACATACAATACAGAAACATTTATGTTTCATATCATGTTCACAACAATCTAGACATTTTTTATGAATTAAGATTGGCATTTATTTTAGATTATTGTATTGCCTAGGTGCATAATAACAACTTTTGATTTCCCATGAACTATTCACTGCCATCTTCTGCATTCTCAGTTTAAACTGATTACCAATATGATTTAAGCAATAAGAAACAATACCATGTTCTCAATACTCTGTTCTTAATTGCTCTTGCACAATTACTTGAAGTTTAAAATGAGCATTCCAGTTCATAAGAACATTATTAGAATTCT